>NW_027445203.1:0-82346 GCF_048569485.1 Anomaloglossus baeobatrachus | reverse complement strand
GGCTAATGGATGTTTAGAAATCCCTTGGAAACCCTTGTGCAAGTATGTTAGAACAGCTGAAACACTTTTGCTGATTAGAGAAGCTATAAAACTGATCTTCCTTTGAGCTAGTTGAGAATCTGGAGCATTACATTTGTTGGTTCCATTAAACTCTCAAAATGGCCAGAAAAGAGAACGTTCATGTGAAACTCGACAGTCTATTCTTGTTCTTAGAAATTAAAAATATTCCATGCGAGAAATTGCCAAGAAACTGAAGTTTTACTACTACTCCCTTCAGAGGAGAGCACAAACAGGCTCTAACCAGAGTAGAAAGAGAAGTGGGAGGCCCTGCTGCACAACTGAGCAACAAGACAAGTACATTAGAGTCTCTAGTTTGAGAAATCGACGCCTCACAGATCCTCAACTGGCAGCTTCTTTAAATACTACCCGCAAAACACCAGTGTCAACGTCTACAGTGAAGAGGCGACTCTGGAATGCTGGCCTTCAGGGCAGAGTGGCAAAGAAAAAGCCATATTTGAGACTGGCTAATAAAAAAAAGATTAATATGGGCAAAAGAACACAGACATTGGACAGAGGGCGACTGGAAAAAAGTGTTATGGACAGATGAATCGAAGTTTGAGGTGTTTAGATCACCCAGAAGAACATTTGTGAGATGCAGAACTACTGAAAAGATGCTGGAAGAGTGTCAAGCATGGTGGAGGTAATGTGATGGTCTGGGGTTGCTTTGGTGCTGGTAAAGTGGGAGATTTGTACAATGTAAAAGGGATTTTGAAGAAGGAAGGCTATCACTCCATTTTGCCATGCCATACCCTGTGGACAGCGCTTGATTGGAGCCAATTTCATCCTACAACAGGACAATGACCTAAAGCACACCTCCAAATTATGGATGAACTATTTAGGGAAGAAGCAGGCAGCTGGTATTCTATCTGTAATGGAGTGGCCAGCCCAGTCACCAGATCTCAACCCTATTGAGCGGTTGTGGGAGCAGCTTGACCGTATGGTATGCAAAAAGTGCCCATCAAGCCAATCCAACTTGTAAGAGCGGCTTCTGGAAGCATGGGGTGAAATATCTCTAGATTACCTCATCAAATTAATAGCTAGAATGCCGAAGGTCTGCAAAGCTGGAATTGCTGGAAAGGAGCATTCTGTGACAAAAGCAAAGTTTGAAGGAGAAAATTATTATTTCAAGTAATAATCATTATTTCTAACCTAGTCAATGTCTGGTATATATTTTCTATTCATTTTGCAACTCATTTGATAAATAAAAGTATGATTTTTCATGGAAAAGATAATTTGTCTGGGTGACCCCAAACTTTTGAACTGTAGTGTATTTATTTGAATGGGTGAAAAACTACAAAACACTGAAAGAATTGAAATTATGCATCTCGGCAAAAATGCAACAAGACTCAAAGTACGGAAAAAAAAAAAAAAAAACCAGACAGGATTTAACTAATTATACAACAGTAAAACAGCAGGTTAGCATACCAAAAGCAAAGGGACTTTAAATGTGTATGCAGGTGAGGAGATTAAAGTCAAGTCAGGAAATTCAGATGCATAGAACAACTGGACGGTCATACCTGTGAATGAGACAGATGGATTGTCAGAATCAGAGATGAATGGGGACCATGGAGAGTTAGGCCATAGAATTACATTTCATTTCTGGTATATTTCTGACACTTATGAGGCACTTATCCAGAGGCACGCACACAGACCACGGTCATAGACCTAGTGCAGTACTTATATACATGTCTCATTGACCCAGATGAACATCAGCTGACCAGCAGGGGTGAGGCACATGAAAGAATTACAAACAGGTAGGAAGCACTCAAAGAAGAGAAAAAAAAAAAACCAGACAGGATTTAACTAATTATACAACAGTAAAACAGCAGGTTAGCATACCAAAAGCAAAGGGACTTTAAATGTGTATGCAGGTGAGGAGATTAAAGTCAAGTCAGGAAATTCAGATGCATAGAACAACTGGACGGTCATACCTGTGAATGAGACAGATGGATTGTCAGAATCAGAGATGAATGGGGACCATGGAGAGTTAGGCCATAGAATTACATTTCATTTCTGGTATATTTCTGACACTTATGAGGCACTTATCCAGAGGCACGCACACAGACCACGGTCATAGACCTAGTGCAGTACTTATATACATGTCTCATTGACCCAGATGAACATCAGCTGACCAGCAGGGGTGAGGCACATGAAAGAATTACAAACAGGTAGGAAGCACTCAAAGAAGAGAAAAAAAAAAAACCAGACAGGATTTAACTAATTATACAACAGTAAAACAGCAGGTTAGCATACCAAAAGCAAAGGGACTTTAAATGTGTATGCAGGTGAGGAGATTAAAGTCAAGTCAGGAAATTCAGATGCATAGAACAACTGGACGGTCATACCTGTGAATGAGACAGATGGATTGTCAGAATCAGAGATGAATGGGGACCATGGAGAGTTAGGCCATAGAAATACATTTCATTTCTGGTATATTTCTGACACTTATGAGGCACTTATCCAGAGGCACGCACACAGACCACGGTCATAGACCTAGTGCAGTACTTATATACATGTCTCATTGACCCAGATGAACATCAGCTGACCAGCAGGGGTGAGGCACATGAAAGAATTACAAACAGGTAGGAAGCACTCAAAGAAGAGAAAAAAAAAAAACAGACAGGATTTAACTAATTATACAACAGTAAAACAGCAGGTTAGCATACCAAAAGCAAAGGGACTTTAAATGTGTATGCAGGTGAGGAGATTAAAGTCAAGTCAGGAAATTCAGATGCATAGAACAACTGGACGGTCATACCTGTGAATGAGACAGATGGATTGTCAGAATCAGAGATGAATGGGGACCATGGAGAGTTAGGCCATAGAATTACATTTCATTTCTGGTATATTTCTGACACTTATGAGGCACTTATCCAGAGGCACGCACACAGACCACGGTCATAGACCTAGTGCAGTACTTATATACATGTCTCATTGACCCAGATGAACATCAGCTGACCAGCAGGGGTGAGGCACATGAAAGAATTACAAACAGGTAGGAAGCACTCAAAGAAGAGAAAAAAAAAAACCAGACAGGATTTAACTAATTATACAACAGTAAAACAGCAGGTTAGCATACCAAAAGCAAAGGGACTTTAAATGTGTATGCAGGTGAGGAGATTAAAGTCAAGTCAGGAAATTCAGATGCATAGAACAACTGGACGGTCATACCTGTGAATGAGACAGATGGATTGTCAGAATCAGAGATGAATGGGGACCATGGAGAGTTAGGCCATAGAATTACATTTCATTTCTGGTATATTTCTGACACTTATGAGGCACTTATCCAGAGGCACGCACACAGACCACGGTCATAGACCTAGTGCAGTACTTATATACATGTCTCATTGACCCAGATGAACATCAGCTGACCAGCAGGGGTGAGGCACATGAAAGAATTACAAACAGGTAGGAAGCACTCAAAGAAAAAAAAAAAAACAGACAGGATTTAACTAATTATACAACAGTTAAACAGCAGGTTAGCATACCAAAAGCAAAGGGACTTTAAATGTGTATGCAGGTGAGGAGATTAAAGTCAAGTCAGGAAATTCAGATGCATAGAACAACTGGACGGTCATACCTGTGAATGAGACAGATGGATTGTCAGAATCAGAGATGAATGGGGACCATGGAGAGTTAGGCCATAGAATTACATTTCATTTCTGGTATATTTCTGACACTTATGAGGCACTTATCCAGAGGCACGCACACAGACCACGGTCATAGACCTAGTGCAGTACTTATATACATGTCTCATTGACCCAGATGAACATCAGCTGACCAGCAGGGGTGAGGCACATGAAAGAATTACAAACAGGTAGGAAGCACTCAAAGAAGAGAAAAAAAAAAAACCAGACAGGATTTAACTAATTATACAACAGTAAAACAGCAGGTTAGCATACCAAAAGCAAAGGGACTTTAAATGTGTATGCAGGTGAGGAGATTAAAGTCAAGTCAGGAAATTCAGATGCATAGAACAACTGGACGGTCATACCTGTGAATGAGACAGATGGATTGTCAGAATCAGAGATGAATGGGGACCATGGAGAGTTAGGCCATAGAATTACATTTCATTTCTGGTATATTTCTGACACTTATGAGGCACTTATCCAGAGGCACGCACACAGACCACGGTCATAGACCTAGTGCAGTACTTATATACATGTCTCATTGACCCAGATGAACATCAGCTGACCAGCAGGGGTGAGGCACATGAAAGAATTACAAACAGGTAGGAAGCACTCAAAGAAGAGAAAAAAAAAAAAAAAAACAGACAGGATTTAACTAATTATACAACAGTAAAACAGCAGGTTAGCATACCAAAAGCAAAGGGACTTTAAATGTGTATGCAGGTGAGGAGATTAAAGTCAAGTCAGGAAATTCAGATGCATAGAACAACTTGGACGGTCATACCTGTGAATGAGACAGATGGATTGTCAGAATCAGAGATGAATGGGGACCATGGAGAGTTAGGCCATAGAATTACATTTCATTTCTGGTATATTTCTGACACTTATGAGGCACTTATCCAGAGGCACGCACACAGACCACGGTCATAGACCTAGTGCAGTACTTATATACATGTCTCATTGACCCAGATGAACATCAGCTGACCAGCAGGGGTGAGGCACATGAAAGAATTACAAACAGGTAGGAAGCACTCAAAGAAAAAAAAAAAAAAAAAACAGACAGGATTTAACTAATTATACAACAGTAAAACAGCAGGTTAGCATACCAAAAGCAAAGGGACTTTAAATGTGTATGCAGGTGAGGAGATTAAAGTCAAGTCAGGAAATTCAGATGCATAGAACAACTGGACGGTCATACCTGTGAATGAGACAGATGGATTGTCAGAATCAGAGATGAATGGGGACCATGGAGAGTTAGGCCATAGAATTACATTTCATTTCTGGTATATTTCTGACACTTATGAGGCACTTATCCAGAGGCACGCACACAGACCACGGTCATAGACCTAGTGCAGTACTTATATACATGTCTCATTGACCCAGATGAACATCAGCTGACCAGCAGGGGTGAGGCACATGAAAGAATTACAAACAGGTAGGAAGCACTCAAAGAAGAGAAAAAAAAAAAAACCAGACAGGATTTAACTAATTATACAACAGTAAAACAGCAGGTTAGCATACCAAAAGCAAAGGGACTTTAAATGTGTATGCAGGTGAGGAGATTAAAGTCAAGTCAGGAAATTCAGATGCATAGAACAACTGGACGGTCATACCTGTGAATGAGACAGATGGATTGTCAGAATCAGAGATGAATGGGGACCATGGAGAGTTAGGCCATAGAATTACATTTCATTTCTGGTATATTTCTGACACTTATGAGGCACTTATCCAGAGGCACGCACACAGACCACGGTCATAGACCTAGTGCAGTACTTATATACATGTCTCATTGACCCAGATGAACATCAGCTGACCAGCAGGGGTGAGGCACATGAAAGAATTACAAACAGGTAGGAAGCACTCAAAGAAGAGAAAAAAAAAAAAACAGACAGGATTTAACTAATTATACAACAGTAAAACAGCAGGTTAGCATACCAAAAGCAAAGGGACTTTAAATGTGTATGCAGGTGAGGAGATTAAAGTCAAGTCAGGAAATTCAGATGCATAGAACAACTGGACGGTCATACCTGTGAATGAGACAGATGGATTGTCAGAATCAGAGATGAATGGGGACCATGGAGAGTTAGGCCATAGAATTACATTTCATTTCTGGTATATTTCTGACACTTATGAGGCACTTATCCAGAGGCACGCACACAGACCACGGTCATAGACCTAGTGCAGTACTTATATACATGTCTCATTGACCCAGATGAACATCAGCTGACCAGCAGGGGTGAGGCACATGAAAGAATTACAAACAGGTAGGAAGCACTCAAAGAAGAGAAAAAAAAAAAAAAAAAACAGACAGGATTTAACTAATTATACAACAGTAAAACAGCAGGTTAGCATACCAAAAGCAAAGGGACTTTAAATGTGTATGCAGGTGAGGAGATTAAAGTCAAGTCAGGAAATTCAGATGCATAGAACAACTGGACGGTCATACCTGTGAATGAGACAGATGGATTGTCAGAATCAGAGATGAATGGGGACCATGGAGAGTTAGGCCATAGAATTACATTTCATTTCTGGTATATTTCTGACACTTATGAGGCACTTATCCAGAGGCACGCACACAGACCACGGTCATAGACCTAGTGCAGTACTTATATACATGTCTCATTGACCCAGATGAACATCAGCTGACCAGCAGGGGTGAGGCACATGAAAGAATTACAAACAGGTAGGAAGCACTCAAAGAAGAGAAAAAAAAAAAACCAGACAGGATTTAACTAATTATACAACAGTAAAACAGCAGGTTAGCATACCAAAAGCAAAGGGGACTTTAAATGTGTATGCAGGTGAGGAGATTAAAGTCAAGTCAGGAAATTCAGATGCATAGAACAACTGGACGGTCATACCTGTGAATGAGACAGATGGATTGTCAGAATCAGAGATGAATGGGGACCATGGAGAGTTAGGCCATAGAATTACATTTCATTTCTGGTATATTTCTGACACTTATGAGGCACTTATCCAGAGGCACGCACACAGACCACGGTCATAGACCTAGTGCAGTACTTATATACATGTCTCATTGACCCAGATGAACATCAGCTGACCAGCAGGGGTGAGGCACATGAAAGAATTACAAACAGGTAGGAAGCACTCAAAGAAGAGAAAAAAAAAAAACCAGACAGGATTTAACTAATTATACAACAGTAAAACAGCAGGTTAGCATACCAAAAGCAAAGGGACTTTAAATGTGTATGCAGGTGAGGAGATTAAAGTCAAGTCAGGAAATTCAGATGCATAGAACAACTGGACGGTCATACCTGTGAATGAGACAGATGGATTGTCAGAATCAGAGATGAATGGGGACCATGGAGAGTTAGGCCATAGAATTACATTTCATTTCTGGTATATTTCTGACACTTATGAGGCACTTATCCAGAGGCACGCACACAGGACCACGGTCATAGACCTAGTGCAGTACTTATATACATGTCTCATTGACCCAGATGAACATCAGCTGACCAGCAGGGGTGAGGCACATGAAAGAATTACAAACAGGTAGGAAGCACTCAAAGAAGAGAAAAAAAAAAAACAGACAGGATTTAACTAATTATACAACAGTAAAACAGCAGTTTAGCATACCAAAAGCAAAGGGGACTTTAAATGTGTATGCAGGTGAGGAGATTAAAGTCAAGTCAGGAAATTCAGATGCATAGAACAACTGGACGGTCATACCTGTGAATGAGACAGATGGATTGTCAGAATCAGAGATGAATGGGGACCATGGAGAGTTAGGCCATAGAATTACATTTCATTTCTGGTATATTTCTGACACTTATGAGGCACTTATCCAGAGGCACGCACACAGACCACGGTCATAGACCTAGTGCAGTACTTATATACATGTCTCATTGACCCAGATGAACATCAGCTGACCAGCAGGGGTGAGGCACATGAAAGAATTACAAACAGGTAGGAAGCACTCAAAGAAGAGAAAAAAAAAAAACCAGACAGGATTTAACTAATTATACAACAGTAAAACAGCAGGTTAGCATACCAAAAGCAAAGGGACTTTAAATGTGTATGCAGGTGAGGAGATTAAAGTCAAGTCAGGAAATTCAGATGCATAGAACAACTGGACGGTCATACCTGTGAATGAGACAGATGGATTGTCAGAATCAGAGATGAATGGGGACCATGGAGAGTTAGGCCATAGAATTACATTTCATTTCTGGTATATTTCTGACACTTATGAGGCACTTATCCAGAGGCACGCACACAGACCACGGTCATAGACCTAGTGCAGTACTTATATACATGTCTCATTGACCCAGATGAACATCAGCTGACCAGCAGGGGTGAGGCACATGAAAGAATTACAAACAGGTAGGAAGCACTCAAAGAAGAGAAAAAAAAAAAACCAGACAGGATTTAACTAATTATACAACAGTAAAACAGCAGGTTAGCATACCAAAAGCAAAGGGACTTTAAATGTGTATGCAGGTGAGGAGATTAAAGTCAAGTCAGGAAATTCAGATGCATAGAACAACTGGACGGTCATACCTGTGAATGAGACAGATGGATTGTCAGAATCAGAGATGAATGGGGACCATGGAGAGTTAGGCCATAGAATTACATTCATTTCTGGTATATTTCTGACACTTATGAGGCACTTATCCAGAGGCACGCACACAGACCACGGTCATAGACCTAGTGCAGTACTTATATACATGTCTCATTGACCCAGATGAACATCAGCTGACCAGCAGGGGTGAGGCACATGAAAGAATTACAAACAGGTAGGAAGCACTCAAAGAAGAGAAAAAAAAAAAAAAAAACAGACAGGATTTAACTAATTATACAACAGTAAAACAGCAGGTTAGCATACCAAAAGCAAAGGGACTTTAAATGTGTATGCAGGTGAGGAGATTAAAGTCAAGTCAGGAAATTCAGATGCATAGAACAACTGGACGGTCATACCTGTGAATGAGGACAGATGGATTGTCAGAATCAGAGATGAATGGGGACCATGGAGAGTTAGGCCATAGAATTACATTTCATTTCTGGTATATTTCTGACACTTATGAGGCACTTATCCAGAGGCACGCACACAGACCACGGTCATAGACCTAGTGCAGTACTTATATACATGTCTCATTGACCCAGATGAACATCAGCTGACCAGCAGGGGTGAGGCACATGAAAGAATTACAAACAGGTAGGAAGCACTCAAAGAAGAGAAAAAAAAAAAAACAGACAGGATTTAACTAATTATACAACAGTAAAACAGCAGGTTAGCATACCAAAAGCAAAGGGACTTTAAATGTGTATGCAGGTGAGGAGATTAAAGTCAAGTCAGGAAATTCAGATGCATAGAACAACTGGACGGTCATACCTGTGAATGAGACAGATGGATTGTCAGAATCAGAGATGAATGGGGACCATGGAGAGTTAGGCCATAGAATTACATTTCATTTCTGGTATATTTCTGACACTTATGAGGCACTTATCCAGAGGGCACGCACACAGACCACGGTCATAGACCTAGTGCAGTACTTATATACATGTCTCATTGACCCAGATGAACATCAGCTGACCAGCAGGGGTGAGGCACATGAAAGAATTACAAACAGGTAGGAAGCACTCAAAGAAGAGAAAAAAAAAAAAAAAAAACAGACAGGATTTAACTAATTATACAACAGTAAAACAGCAGGTTAGCATACCAAAAGCAAAGGGACTTTAAATGTGTATGCAGGTGAGGAGATTAAAGTCAAGTCAGGAAATTCAGATGCATAGAACAACTGGACGGTCATACCTGTGAATGAGACAGATGGATTGTCAGAATCAGAGATGAATGGGGACCATGGAGAGTTAGGCCATAGAATTACATTTCATTTCTGGTATATTTCTGACACTTATGAGGCACTTATCCAGAGGCACGCACACAGACCACGGTCATAGACCTAGTGCAGTACTTATATACATGTCTCATTGACCCAGATGAACATCAGCTGACCAGCAGGGGTGAGGCACATGAAAGAATTACAAACAGGTAGGAAGCACTCAAAGAAGAGAAAAAAAAAAAAAAAACAGACAGGATTTAACTAATTATACAACAGTAAAACAGCAGGTTAGCATACCAAAAGCAAAGGGACTTTAAATGTGTATGCAGGTGAGGAGATTAAAGTCAAGTCAGGAAATTCAGATGCATAGAACAACTGGACGGTCATACCTGTGAATGAGACAGATGGATTGTCAGAATCAGAGATGAATGGGGACCATGGAGAGTTAGGCCATAGAATTACATTTCATTTCTGGTATATTTCTGACACTTATGAGGCACTTATCCAGAGGCACGCACACAGACCACGGTCATAGACCTAGTGCAGTACTTATATACATGTCTCATTGACCCAGATGAACATCAGCTGACCAGCAGGGGTGAGGCACATGAAAGAATTACAAACAGGTAGGAAGCACTCAAAGAAGAGAAAAAAAAAAAAACCAGACAGGATTTAACTAATTATACAACAGTAAAACAGCAGGTTAGCATACCAAAAGCAAAGGGACTTTAAATGTGTATGCAGGTGAGGAGATTAAAGTCAAGTCAGGAAATTCAGATGCATAGAACAACTGGACGGTCATACCTGTGAATGAGACAGATGGATTGTCAGAATCAGAGATGAATGGGGACCATGGAGAGTTAGGCCATAGAATTACATTTCATTTCTGGTATATTTCTGACACTTATGAGGCACTTATCCAGAGGCACGCACACAGACCACGGTCATAGACCTAGTGCAGTACTTATATACATGTCTCATTGACCCAGATGAACATCAGCTGACCAGCAGGGGTGAGGCACATGAAAGAATTACAAACAGGTAGGAAGCACTCAAAGAAGAGAAAAAAAAAAAACCAGACAGGATTTAACTAATTATACAACAGTAAAACAGCAGGTTAGCATACCAAAAGCAAAGGGACTTTAAATGTGTATGCAGGTGAGGAGATTAAAGTCAAGTCAGGAAATTCAGATGCATAGAACAACTGGACGGTCATACCTGTGAATGAGACAGATGGATTGTCAGAATCAGAGATGAATGGGGACCATGGAGAGTTAGGCCATAGAATTACATTTCATTTCTGGTATATTTCTGACACTTATGAGGCACTTATCCAGAGGCACGCACACAGACCACGGTCATAGACCTAGTGCAGTACTTATATACATGTCTCATTGACCCAGATGAATATCAGCTGACCAGCAGGGGTGAGGCACATGAAAGAATTACAAACAGGTAGGAAGCACTCAAAGAAGAGAAAAAAAAAAAAAAAACAGACAGGATTTAACTAATTATACAACAGTAAAACAGCAGGTTAGCATACCAAAAGCAAAGGGACTTTAAATGTGTATGCAGGTGAGGAGATTAAAGTCAAGTCAGGAAATTCAGATGCATAGAACAACTGGACGGTCATACCTGTGAATGAGACAGATGGATTGTCAGAATCAGAGATGAATGGGGACCATGGAGAGTTAGGCCATAGAATTACATTTCATTTCTGGTATATTTCTGACACTTATGAGGCACTTATCCAGAGGCACGCACACAGACCACGGTCATAGACCTAGTGCAGTACTTATATACATGTCTCATTGACCCAGATGAACATCAGCTGACCAGCAGGGGTGAGGCACATGAAAGAATTACAAACAGGTAGGAAGCACTCAAAGAAGAGAAAAAAAAAAAACAGACAGGATTTAACTAATTATACAACAGTAAAACAGCAGGTTAGCATACCAAAAGCAAAGGGACTTTAAATGTGTATGCAGGTGAGGAGATTAAAGTCAAGTCAGGAAATTCAGATGCATAGAACAACTGGACGGTCATACCTGTGAATGAGACAGATGGATTGTCAGAATCAGAGATGAATGGGGACCATGGAGAGTTAGGCCATAGAATTACATTTCATTTCTGGTATATTTCTGACACTTATGAGGCACTTATCCAGAGGCACGCACACAGACCACGGTCATAGACCTAGTGCAGTACTTATATACATGTCTCATTGACCCAGATGAACATCAGCTGACCAGCAGGGGTGAGGCACATGAAAGAATTACAAACAGGTAGGAAGCACTCAAAGAAGAGAAAAAAAAAAACAGACAGGATTTAACTAATTATACAACAGTAAAACAGCAGGTTAGCATACCAAAAGCAAAGGGACTTTAAATGTGTATGCAGGTGAGGAGATTAAAGTCAAGTCAGGAAATTCAGATGCATAGAACAACTGGACGGTCATACCTGTGAATGAGACAGATGGATTGTCAGAATCAGAGATGAATGGGGACCATGGAGAGTTAGGCCATAGAATTACATTTCATTTCTGGTATATTTCTGACACTTATGAGGCACTTATCCAGAGGCACGCACACAGACCACGGTCATAGACCTAGTGCAGTACTTATATACATGTCTCATTGACCCAGATGAACATCAGCTGACCAGCAGGGGTGAGGCACATGAAAGAATTACAAACAGTGTAGGAAGCACTCAAAGAAGAGAAAAAAAAAAAAAAAAAACAGACAGGATTTAACTAATTATACAACAGTAAAACAGCAGGTTAGCATACCAAAAGCAAAGGGACTTTAAATGTGTATGCAGGTGAGGAGATTAAAGTCAAGTCAGGAAATTCAGATGCATAGAACAACTGGACGGTCATACCTGTGAATGAGACAGATGGATTGTCAGAATCAGAGATGAATGGGGACCATGGAGAGTTAGGCCATAGAATTACATTTCATTTCTGGTATATTTCTGACACTTATGAGGCACTTATCCAGAGGCACGCACACAGACCACGGTCATAGACCTAGTGCAGTACTTATATACATGTCTCATTGACCCAGATGAACATCAGCTGACCAGCAGGGGGTGAGGCACATGAAAGAATTACAAACAGGTAGGAAGCACTCAAAGAAAAAAAAAAAAAAAAAACAGACAGGATTTAACTAATTATACAACAGTAAAACAGCAGGTTAGCATACCAAAAGCAAAGGGACTTTAAATGTGTATGCAGGTGAGGAGATTAAAGTCAAGTCAGGAAATTCAGATGCATAGAACAACTGGACGGTCATACCTGTGAATGAGACAGATGGATTGTCAGAATCAGAGATGAATGGGGACCATGGAGAGTTAGGCCATAGAATTACATTTCATTTCTGGTATATTTCTGACACTTATGAGGCACTTATCCAGAGGCACGCACACAGACCACGGTCATAGACCTAGTGCAGTACTTATATACATGTCTCATTGACCCAGATGAACATCAGCTGACCAGCAGGGGTGAGGCACATGAAAGAATTACAAACAGGTAGGAAGCACTCAAAGAAGAGAAAAAAAAAAAAAAAACCAGACAGGATTTAACTAATTATACAACAGTAAAACAGCAGGTTAGCATACCAAAAGCAAAGGGACTTTAAATGTGTATGCAGGTGAGGAGATTAAAGTCAAGTCAGGAAATTCAGATGCATAGAACAACTGGACGGTCATACCTGTGAATGAGACAGATGGATTGTCAGAATCAGAGATGAATGGGGACCATGGAGAGTTAGGCCATAGAATTACATTTCATTTCTGGTATATTTCTGACACTTATGAGGCACTTATCCAGAGGCACGCACACAGACCACGGTCATAGACCTAGTGCAGTACTTATATACATGTCTCATTGACCCAGATGAACATCAGCTGACCAGCAGGGGTGAGGCACATGAAAGAATTACAAACAGGTAGGAAGCACTCAAAGAAGAGAAAAAAAAAAAACCAGACAGGATTTAACTAATTATACAACAGTAAAACAGCAGGTTAGCATACCAAAAGCAAAGGGACTTTAAATGTGTATGCAGGTGAGGAGATTAAAGTCAAGTCAGGAAATTCAGATGCATAGAACAACTGGACGGTCATACCTGTGAATGAGACAGATGGATTGTCAGAATCAGAGATGAATGGGGACCATGGAGAGTTAGGCCATAGAATTACATTTCATTTCTGGTATATTTCTGACACTTATGAGGCACTTATCCAGAGGCACGCACACAGACCACGGTCATAGACCTAGTGCAGTACTTATATACATGTCTCATTGACCCAGATGAACATCAGCTGACCAGCAGGGGTGAGGCACATGAAAGAATTACAAACAGGTAGGAAGCACTCAAAGAAGAGAAAAAAAAAAAAAACCAGACAGGATTTAACTAATTATACAACAGTAAAACAGCAGGTTAGCATACCAAAAGCAAAGGGACTTTAAATGTGTATGCAGGTGAGGAGATTAAAGTCAAGTCAGGAAATTCAGATGCATAGAACAACTGGACGGTCATACCTGTGAATGAGACAGATGGATTGTCAGAATCAGAGATGAATGGGGACCATGGAGAGTTAGGCCATAGAATTACATTTCATTTCTGGTATATTTCTGACACTTATGAGGCACTTATCCAGAGGCACGCACACAGACCACGGTCATAGACCTAGTGCAGTACTTATATACATGTCTCATTGACCCAGATGAACATCAGCTGACCAGCAGGGGTGAGGCACATGAAAGAATTACAAACAGGTAGGAAGCACTCAAAGAAAAAAAAAAAAAAAAAACAGACAGGATTTAACTAATTATACAACAGTAAAACAGCAGGTTAGCATACCAAAAGCAAAGGGACTTTAAATGTGTATGCAGGTGAGGAGATTAAAGTCAAGTCAGGAAATTCAGATGCATAGAACAACTGGACGGTCATACCTGTGAATGAGACAGATGGATTGTCAGAATCAGAGATGAATGGGGACCATGGAGAGTTAGGCCATAGAATTACATTTCATTTCTGGTATATTTCTGACACTTATGAGGCACTTATCCAGAGGCACGCACACAGACCACGGTCATAGACCTAGTGCAGTACTTATATACATGTCTCATTGACCCAGATGAACATCAGCTGACCAGCAGGGGTGAGGCACATGAAAGAATTACAAACAGGTAGGAAGCACTCAAAGAAGAGAAAAAAAAAAAAAACCAGACAGGATTTAACTAATTATACAACAGTAAAACAGCAGGTTAGCATACCAAAAGCAAAGGGGACTTTAAATGTGTATGCAGGTGAGGAGATTAAAGTCAAGTCAGGAAATTCAGATGCATAGAACAACTGGACGGTCATACCTGTGAATGAGACAGATGGATTGTCAGAATCAGAGATGAATGGGGACCATGGAGAGTTAGGCCATAGAATTACATTTCATTTCTGGTATATTTCTGACACTTATGAGGCACTTATCCAGAGGCACGCACACAGACCACGGTCATAGACCTAGTGCAGTACTTATATACATGTCTCATTGACCCAGATGAACATCAGCTGACCAGCAGGGGTGAGGCACATGAAAGAATTACAAACAGGTAGGAAGCACTCAAAGAAGAGAAAAAAAAAAAACCAGACAGGATTTAACTAATTATACAACAGTAAAACAGCAGGTTAGCATACCAAAAGCAAAGGGACTTTAAATGTGTATGCAGGTGAGGAGATTAAAGTCAAGTCAGGAAATTCAGATGCATAGAACAACTGGACGGTCATACCTGTGAATGAGACAGATGGATTGTCAGAATCAGAGATGAATGGGGACCATGGAGAGTTAGGCCATAGAATTACATTTCATTTCTGGTATATTTCTGACACTTATGAGGCACTTATCCAGAGGCACGCACACAGACCACGGTCATAGACCTAGTGCAGTACTTATATACATGTCTCATTGACCCAGATGAACATCAGCTGACCAGCAGGGGTGAGGCACATGAAAGAATTACAAACAGGTAGGAAGCACTCAAAGAAGAGAAAAAAAAAAAACCAGACAGGATTTAACTAATTATACAACAGTAAAACAGCAGGTTAGCATACCAAAAGCAAAGGGACTTTAAATGTGTATGCAGGTGAGGAGATTAAAGTCAAGTCAGGAAATTCAGATGCATAGAACAACTGGACGGTCATACCTGTGAATGAGACAGATGGATTGTCAGAATCAGAGATGAATGGGGACCATGGAGAGTTAGGCCATAGAATTACATTTCATTTCTGGTATATTTCTGACACTTATGAGGCACTTATCCAGAGGCACGCACACAGACCACGGTCATAGACCTAGTGCAGTACTTATATACATGTCTCATTGACCCAGATGAACATCAGCTGACCAGCAGGGGTGAGGCACATGAAAGAATTACAAACAGGTAGGAAGCACTCAAAGAAGAGAAAAAAAAAAAACCAGACAGGATTTAACTAATTATACAACAGTAAAACAGCAGGTTAGCATACCAAAAGCAAAGGGACTTTAAATGTGTATGCAGGTGAGGAGATTAAAGTCAAGTCAGGAAATTCAGATGCATAGAACAACTGGACGGTCATACCTGTGAATGAGACAGATGGATTGTCAGAATCAGAGATGAATGGGGACCATGGAGAGTTAGGCCATAGAATTACATTTCATTTCTGGTATATTTCTGACACTTATGAGGCACTTATCCAGAGGCACGCACACAGACCACGGTCATAGACCTAGTGCAGTACTTATATACATGTCTCATTGACCCAGATGAACATCAGCTGACCAGCAGGGGTGAGGCACATGAAAGAATTACAAACAGGTAGGAAGCACTCAAAGAAGAGAAAAAAAAAAAACCAGACAGGATTTAACTAATTATACAACAGTAAAACAGCAGGTTAGCATACCAAAAGCAAAGGGACTTTAAATGTGTATGCAGGTGAGGAGATTAAAGTCAAGTCAGGAAATTCAGATGCATAGAACAACTGGACGGTCATACCTGTGAATGAGACAGATGGATTGTCAGAATCAGAGATGAATGGGGACCATGGAGAGTTAGGCCATAGAATTACATTTCATTTCTGGTATATTTCTGACACTTATGAGGCACTTATCCAGAGGCACGCACACAGACCACGGTCATAGACCTAGTGCAGTACTTATATACATGTCTCATTGACCCAGATGAACATCAGCTGACCAGCAGGGGTGAGGCACATGAAAGAATTACAAACAGGTAGGAAGCACTCAAAGAAGAGAAAAAAAAAAAAACAGACAGGATTTAACTAATTATACAACAGTAAAACAGCAGGTTAGCATACCAAAAGCAAAGGGACTTTAAATGTGTATGCAGGTGAGGAGATTAAAGTCAAGTCAGGAAATTCAGATGCATAGAACAACTGGACGGTCATACCTGTGAATGAGACAGATGGATTGTCAGAATCAGAGATGAATGGGGACCATGGAGAGTTAGGCCATAGAATTACATTTCATTTCTGGTATATTTCTGACACTTATGAGGCACTTATCCAGAGGCACGCACACAGACCACGGTCATAGACCTAGTGCAGTACTTATATACATGTCTCATTGACCCAGATGAACATCAGCTGACCAGCAGGGGTGAGGCACATGAAAGAATTACAAACAGGTAGGAAGCACTCAAAGAAAAAAAAAAAAACCAGACAGGATTTAACTAATTATACAACAGTAAAACAGCAGGTTAGCATACCAAAAGCAAAGGGACTTTAAATGTGTATGCAGGTGAGGAGATTAAAGTCAAGTCAGGAAATTCAGATGCATAGAACAACTGGACGGTCATACCTGTGAATGAGACAGATGGATTGTCAGAATCAGAGATGAATGGGGACCATGGAGAGTTAGGCCATAGAATTACATTTCATTTCTGGTATATTTCTGACACTTATGAGGCACTTATCCAGAGGCACGCACACAGACCACGGTCATAGACCTAGTGCAGTACTTATATACATGTCTCATTGACCCAGATGAACATCAGCTGACCAGCAGGGGTGAGGCACATGAAAGAATTACAAACAGGTAGGAAGCACTCAAAGAAGAGAAAAAAAAAAAAACAGACAGGATTTAACTAATTATACAACAGTAAAACAGCAGGTTAGCATACCAAAAGCAAAGGGACTTTAAATGTCTATGCAGGTGAGGAGATTAAAGTCAAGTCAGGAAATTCAGATGCATAGAACAACTGGACGGTCAACCTGTGAATGAGACAGATGGATTGTCAGAATCAGAGATGAATGGGGACCATGGAGAGTTAGGCCATAGAATTACATTTCATTTCTGGTATATTTCTGACACTTATGAGGCACTTATCCAGAGGCACGCACACAGACCACGGTCATAGACCTAGTGCAGTACTTATATACATGTCTCATTGACCCAGATGAACATCAGCTGACCAGCAGGGGTGAGGCACATGAAAGAATTACAAACAGGTAGGAAGCACTCAAAGAAAAAAAAAAAAAAACAGACAGGATTTAACTAATTATACAACAGTAAAACAGCAGGTTAGCATACCAAAAGCAAAGGGACTTTAAATGTGTATGCAGGTGAGGAGATTAAAGTCAAGTCAGGAAATTCAGATGCATAGAACAACTGGACGGTCATACCTGTGAATGAGACAGATGGATTGTCAGAATCAGAGATGAATGGGGACCATGGAGAGTTAGGCCATAGAATTACATTTCATTTCTGGTATATTTCTGACACTTATGAGGCACTTATCCAGAGGCACGCACACAGACCACGGTCATAGACCTAGTGCAGTACTTATATACATGTCTCATTGACCCAGATGAACATCAGCTGACCAGCAGGGGTGAGGCACATGAAAGAATTACAAACAGGTAGGAAGCACTCAAAGAAGAGAAAAAAAAAAAAAAAAACAGACAGGATTTAACTAATTATACAACAGTAAAACAGCAGGTTAGCATACCAAAAGCAAAGGGACTTTAAATGTGTATGCAGGTGAGGAGATTAAAGTCAAGTCAGGAAATTCAGATGCATAGAACAACTGGACGGTCATACCTGTGAATGAGACAGATGGATTGTCAGAATCAGAGATGAATGGGGACCATGGAGAGTTAGGCCATAGAATTACATTTCATTTCTGGTATATTTCTGACACTTATGAGGCACTTATCCAGAGGCACGCACACAGACCACGGTCATAGACCTAGTGCAGTACTTATATACATGTCTCATTGACCCAGATGAACATCAGCTGACCAGCAGGGGTGAGGCACATGAAAGAATTACAAACAGGTAGGAAGCACTCAAAGAAGAGAAAAAAAAAAAAAAAAAAACAGACAGGATTTAACTAATTATACAACAGTAAAACAGCAGGTTAGCATACCAAAAGCAAAGGGACTTTAAATGTGTATGCAGGTGAGGAGATTAAAGTCAAGTCAGGAAATTCAGATGCATAGAACAACTGGACGGTCATACCTGTGAATGAGACAGATGGATTGTCAGAATCAGAGATGAATGGGGACCATGGAGAGTTAGGCCATAGAATTACATTTCATTTCTGGTATATTTCTGACACTTATGAGGCACTTATCCAGAGGCACGCACACAGACCACGGTCATAGACCTAGTGCAGTACTTATATACATGTCTCATTGACCCAGATGAACATCAGCTGACCAGCAGGGGTGAGGCACATGAAAGAATTACAAACAGGTAGGAAGCACTCAAAGAAGAGAAAAAAAAAAAAAAAAACAGACAGGATTTAACTAATTATACAACAGTAAAACAGCAGGTTAGCATACCAAAAGCAAAGGGACTTTAAATGTGTATGCAGGTGAGGAGATTAAAGTCAAGTCAGGAAATTCAGATGCATAGAACAACTGGACGGTCATACCTGTGAATGAGACAGATGGATTGTCAGAATCAGAGATGAATGGGGACCATGGAGAGTTAGGCCATAGAATTACATTTCATTTCTGGTATATTTCTGACACTTATGAGGCACTTATCCAGAGGCACGCACACAGACCACGGTCATAGACCTAGTGCAGTACTTATATACATGTCTCATTGACCCAGATGAACATCAGCTGACCAGCAGGGGTGAGGCACATGAAAGAATTACAAACAGGTAGGAAGCACTCAAAGAAGAGAAAAAAAAAAAAAAAAAAAACAGACAGGATTTAACTAATTATACAACAGTAAAACAGCAGGTTAGCATACCAAAAGCAAAGGGACTTTAAATGTGTATGCAGGTGAGGAGATTAAAGTCAAGTCAGGAAATTCAGATGCATAGAACAACTGGACGGTCATACCTGTGAATGAGACAGATGGATTGTCAGAATCAGAGATGAATGGGGACCATGGAGAGTTAGGCCATAGAATTACATTTCATTTCTGGTATATTTCTGACACTTATGAGGCACTTATCCAGAGGCACGCACACAGACCACGGTCATAGACCTAGTGCAGTACTTATATACATGTCTCATTGACCCAGATGAACATCAGCTGACCAGCAGGGGTGAGGCACATGAAAGAATTACAAACAGGTAGGAAGCACTCAAAGAAAAAAAAAAAACCAGACAGGATTTAACTAATTATACAACAGTAAAACAGCAGGTTAGCATACCAAAAGCAAAGGGACTTTAAATGTGTATGCAGGTGAGGAGATTAAAGTCAAGTCAGGAAATTCAGATGCATAGAACAACTGGACGGTCATACCTGTGAATGAGACAGATGGATTGTCAGAATCAGAGATGAATGGGGACCATGGAGAGTTAGGCCATAGAATTACATTTCATTTCTGGTATATTTCTGACACTTATGAGGCACTTATCCAGAGGCACGCACACAGACCATGGTCATAGACCTAGTGCAGTACTTATATACATGTCTCATTGACCCAGATGAACATCAGCTGACCAGCAGGGGTGAGGCACAGCACATGAAAGAATTACAAACAGGTAGGAAGCACTCAAAGAAGAGAAAAAAAAAAAACCAGACAGGATTTAACTAATTATACAACAGTAAAACAGCAGGTTAGCATACCAAAAGCAAAGGGACTTTAAATGTGTATGCAGGTGAGGAGATTAAAGTCAAGTCAGGAAATTCAGATGCATAGAACAACTGGACGGTCATACCTGTGAATGAGACAGATGGATTGTCAGAATCAGAGATGAATGGGGACCATGGAGAGTTAGGCCATAGAATTACATTTCATTTCTGGTATATTTCTGACACTTATGAGGCACTTATCCAGAGGCACGCACACAGACCACGGTCATAGACCTAGTGCAGTACTTATATACATGTCTCATTGACCCAGATGAACATCAGCTGACCAGCAGGGGTGAGGCACATGAAAGAATTACAAACAGGTAGGAAGCACTCAAAGAAGAGAAAAAAAAAAAAACAGACAGGATTTAACTAATTATACAACAGTAAAACAGCAGGTTAGCATACCAAAAGCAAAGGGACTTTAAATGTGTATGCAGGTGAGGAGATTAAAGTCAAGTCAGGAAATTCAGATGCATAGAACAACTGGACGGTCATACCTGTGAATGAGACAGATGGATTGTCAGAATCAGAGATGAATGGGGACCATGGAGAGTTAGGCCATAGAATTACATTTCATTTCTGGTATATTTCTGACACTTATGAGGCACTTATCCAGAGGCACGCACACAGACCACGGTCATAGACCTAGTGCAGTACTTATATACATGTCTCATTGACCCAGATGAACATCAGCTGACCAGCAGGGGTGAGGCACATGAAAGAATTACAAACAGGTAGGAAGCACTCAAAGAAAAAAAAAAAAAAAACAGACAGGATTTAACTAATTGTACAACAGTAAAACAGCAGGTTAGCATACCAAAAGCAAAGGGACTTTAAATGTGTATGCAGGTGAGGAGATTAAAGTCAAGTCAGGAAATTCAGATGCATAGAACAACTGGACGGTCATACCTGTGAATGAGACAGATGGATTGTCAGAATCAGAGATGAATGGGGACCATGGAGAGTTAGGCCATAGAATTACATTTCATTTCTGGTATATTTCTGACACTTATGAGGCACTTATCCAGAGGCACGCACACAGACCACGGTCATAGACCTAGTGCAGTACTTATATACATGTCTCATTGACCCAGATGAACATCAGCTGACCAGCAGGGGTGAGGCACATGAAAGAATTACAAACAGGTAGGAAGCACTCAAAGAAGAGAAAAAAAAAAAAAAAAAACAGACAGGATTTAACTAATTATACAACAGTAAAACAGCAGGTTAGCATACCAAAAGCAAAGGGACTTTAAATGTGTATGCAGGTGAGGAGATTAAAGTCAAGTCAGGAAATTCAGATGCATAGAACAACTGGACGGTCATACCTGTGAATGAGACAGATGGATTGTCAGAATCAGAGATGAATGGGGACCATGGAGAGTTAGGCCATAGAATTACATTTCATTTCTGGTATATTTCTGACACTTATGAGGCACTTATCCAGAGGCACGCACACAGACCACGGTCATAGACCTAGTGCAGTACTTATATACATGTCTCATTGACCCAGATGAACATCAGCTGACCAGCAGGGGTGAGGCACATGAAAGAATTACAAACAGGTAGGAAGCACTCAAAGAAGAGAAAAAAAAAAAACCAGACAGGATTTAACTAATTATACAACAGTAAAACAGCAGGTTAGCATACCAAAAGCAAAGGGACTTTAAATGTGTATGCAGGTGAGGAGATTAAAGTCAAGTCAGGAAATTCAGATGCATAGAACAACTGGACGGTCATACCTGTGAATGAGACAGATGGATTGTCAGAATCAGAGATGAATGGGGACCATGGAGAGTTAGGCCATAGAATTACATTTCATTTCTGGTATATTTCTGACACTTATGAGGCACTTATCCAGAGGCACGCACACAGACCACGGTCATAGACCTAGTGCAGTACTTATATACATGTCTCATTGACCCAGATGAACATCAGCTGACCAGCAGGGGTGAGGCACATGAAAGAATTACAAACAGGTAGGAAGCACTCAAAGAAGAGAAAAAAAAAAAAACAGACAGGATTTAACTAATTATACAACAGTAAAACAGCAGGTTAGCATACCAAAAGCAAAGGGACTTTAAATGTGTATGCAGGTGAGGAGATTAAAGTCAAGTCAGGAAATTCAGATGCATAGAACAACTGGACGGTCATACCTGTGAATGAGACAGATGGATTGTCAGAATCAGAGATGAATGGGGACCATGGAGAGTTAGGCCATAGAATTACATTTCATTTCTGGTATATTTCTGACACTTATGAGGCACTTATCCAGAGGCACGCACACAGACCACGGTCATAGACCTAGTGCAGTACTTATATACATGTCTCATTGACCCAGATGAACATCAGCTGACCAGCAGGGGTGAGGCACATGAAAGAATTACAAACAGGTAGGAAGCACTCAAAGAAGAGAAAAAAAAAAAACCAGACAGGATTTAACTAATTATACAACAGTAAAACAGCAGGTTAGCATACCAAAAGCAAAGGGACTTTAAATGTGTATGCAGGTGAGGAGATTAAAGTCAAGTCAGGAAATTCAGATGCATAGAACAACTGGACGGTCATACCTGTGAATGAGACAGATGGATTGTCAGAATCAGAGATGAATGGGGACCATGGAGAGTTAGGCCATAGAATTACATTTCATTTCTGGTATATTTCTGACACTTATGAGGCACTTATCCAGAGGCACGCACACAGACCACGGTCATAGACCTAGTGCAGTACTTATATACATGTCTCATTGACCCAGATGAACATCAGCTGACCAGCAGGGGTGAGGCACATGAAAGAATTACAAACAGGTAGGAAGCACTCAAAGAAAAAAAAAAAAAAAAAACAGACAGGATTTAACTAATTATACAACAGTAAAACAGCAGGTTAGCATACCAAAAGCAAAGGGACTTTAAATGTGTATGCAGGTGAGGAGATTAAAGTCAAGTCAGGAAATTCAGATGCATAGAACAACTGGACGGTCATACCTGTGAATGAGACAGATGGATTGTCAGAATCAGAGATGAATGGGGACCATGGAGAGTTAGGCCATAGAATTACATTTCATTTCTGGTATATTTCTGACACTTATGAGGCACTTATCCAGAGGCACGCACACAGACCACGGTCATAGACCTAGTGCAGTACTTATATACATGTCTCATTGACCCAGATGAACATCAGCTGACCAGCAGGGGTGAGGCACATGAAAGAATTACAAACAGGTAGGAAGCACTCAAAGAAGAGAAAAAAAAAAAAAAAAACAGACAGGATTTAACTAATTATACAACAGTAAAACAGCAGGTTAGCATACCAAAAGCAAAGGGACTTTAAATGTGTATGCAGGTGAGGAGATTAAAGTCAAGTCAGGAAATTCAGATGCATAGAACAACTGGACGGTCATACCTGTGAATGAGACAGATGGATTGTCAGAATCAGAGATGAATGGGGACCATGGAGAGTTAGGCCATAGAATTACATTTCATTTCTGGTATATTTCTGACACTTATGAGGCACTTATCCAGAGGCACGCACACAGACCACGGTCATAGACCTAGTGCAGTACTTATATACATGTCTCATTGACCCAGATGAACATCAGCTGACCAGCAGGGGTGAGGCACATGAAAGAATTACAAACAGGTAGGAAGCACTCAAAGAAAAAAAAAAAAAAAAACAGACAGGATTTAACTAATTGTACAACAGTAAAACAGCAGGTTAGCATACCAAAAGCAAAGGGACTTTAAATGTGTATGCAGGTGAGGAGATTAAAGTCAAGTCAGGAAATTCAGATGCATAGAACAACTGGACGGTCATACCTGTGAATGAGACAGATGGATTGTCAGAATCAGAGATGAATGGGGACCATGGAGAGTTAGGCCATAGAATTACATTTCATTTCTGGTATATTTCTGACACTTATGAGGCACTTATCCAGAGGCACGCACACAGACCACGGTCATAGACCTAGTGCAGTACTTATATACATGTCTCATTGACCCAGATGAACATCAGCTGACCAGCAGGGGTGAGGCACATGAAAGAATTACAAACAGGTAGGAAGCACTCAAAGAAGAGAAAAAAAAAAAAAAAAACAGACAGGATTTAACTAATTATACAACAGTAAAACAGCAAGTTAGCATACCAAAAGCAAAGGGACTTTAAATGTGTATGCAGGTGAGGAGATTAAAGTCAAGTCAGGAAATTCAGATGCATAGAACAACTGGACGGTCATACCTGTGAATGAGACAGATGGATTGTCAGAATCAGAGATGAATGGGGACCATGGAGAGTTAGGCCATAGAATTACATTTCATTTCTGGTATATTTCTGACACTTATGAGGCACTTATCCAGAGGCACGCACACAGACCACGGTCATAGACCTAGTGCAGTACTTATATACATGTCTCATTGACCCAGATGAACATCAGCTGACCAGCAGGGGTGAGGCACATGAAAGAATTACAAACAGGTAGGAAGCACTCAAAGAAGAGAAAAAAAAAAAACCAGACAGGATTTAACTAATTATACAACAGTAAAACAGCAGGTTAGCATACCAAAAGCAAAGGGACTTTAAATGTGTATGCAGGTGAGGAGATTAAAGTCAAGTCAGGAAATTCAGATGCATAGAACAACTGGACGGTCATACCTGTGAATGAGACAGATGGATTGTCAGAATCAGAGATGAATGGGGACCATGGAGAGTTAGGCCATAGAATTACATTTCATTTCTGGTATATTTCTGACACTTATGAGGCACTTATCCAGAGGCACGCACACAGACCACGGTCATAGACCTAGTGCAGTACTTATATACATGTCTCATTGACCCAGATGAACATCAGCTGACCAGCAGGGGTGAGGCACATGAAAGAATTACAAACAGGTAGGAAGCACTCAAAGAAGAGAAAAAAAAAAAAAACAGACAGGATTTAACTAATTATACAACAGTAAAACAGCAGGTTAGCATACCAAAAGCAAAGGGACTTTAAATGTGTATGCAGGTGAGGAGATTAAAGTCAAGTCAGGAAATTCAGATGCATAGAACAACTGGACGGTCATACCTGTGAATGAGACAGATGGATTGTCAGAATCAGAGATGAATGGGGACCATGGAGAGTTAGGCCATAGAATTACATTTCATTTCTGGTATATTTCTGACACTTATGAGGCACTTATCCAGAGGCACGCACACAGACCACGGTCATAGACCTAGTGCAGTACTTATATACATGTCTCATTGACCCAGATGAACATCAGCTGACCAGCAGGGGTGAGGCACATGAAAGAATTACAAACAGGTAGGAAGCACTCAAAGAAGAGAAAAAAAAAAAAAAAAACAGACAGGATTTAACTAATTATACAACAGTAAAACAGCAGGTTAGCATACCAAAAGCAAAGGGACTTTAAATGTGTATGCAGGTGAGGAGATTAAAGTCAAGTCAGGAAATTCAGATGCATAGAACAACTGGATGGTCATACCTGTGAATGAGACAGATGGATTGTCAGAATCAGAGATGAATGGGGACCATGGAGAGTTAGGCCATAGAATTACATTTCATTTCTGGTATATTTCTGACACTTATGAGGCACTTATCCAGAGGCACGCACACAGACCACGGTCATAGACCTAGTGCAGTACTTATATACATGTCTCATTGACCCAGATGAACATCAGCTGACCAGCAGGGGTGAGGCACATGAAAGAATTACAAACAGGTAGGAAGCACTCAAAGAAGAGAAAAAAAAAAAAAAAAAACAGACAGGATTTAACTAATTATACAACAGTAAAACAGCAGGTTAGCATACCAAAAGCAAAGGGACTTTAAATGTGTATGCAGGTGAGGAGATTAAAGTCAAGTCAGGAAATTCAGATGCATAGAACAACTGGACGGTCATACCTGTGAATGAGACAGATGGATTGTCAGAATCAGAGATGAATGGGGACCATGGAGAGTTAGGCCATAGAATTACATTTCATTTCTGGTATATTTCTGACACTTATGAGGCACTTATCCAGAGGCACGCACACAGACCACGGTCATAGACCTAGTGCAGTACTTATATACATGTCTCATTGACCCAGATGAACATCAGCTGACCAGCAGGGGTGAGGCACATGAAAGAATTACAAACAGGTAGGAAGCACTCAAAGAAGAGAAAAAAAAAAAAAAAAAACAGACAGGATTTAACTAATTATACAACAGTAAAACAGCAGGTTAGCATACCAAAAGCAAAGGGACTTTAAATGTGTATGCAGGTGAGGAGATTAAAGTCAAGTCAGGAAATTCAGATGCATAGAACAACTGGACGGTCATACCTGTGAATGAGACAGATGGATTGTCAGAATCAGAGATGAATGGGGACCATGGAGAGTTAGGCCATAGAATTACATTTCATTTCTGGTATATTTCTGACACTTATGAGGCACTTATCCAGAGGCACGCACACAGACCACGGTCATAGACCTAGTGCAGTACTTATATACATGTCTCATTGACCCAGATGAACATCAGCTGACCAGCAGGGGTGAGGCACATGAAAGAATTACAAACAGGTAGGAAGCACTCAAAGAAGAGAAAAAAAAAAAAAAAAACAGACAGGATTTAACTAATTATACAACAGTAAAACAGCAGGTTAGCATACCAAAAGCAAAGGGACTTTAAATGTGTATGCAGGTGAGGAGATTAAAGTCAAGTCAGGAAATTCAGATGCATAGAACAACTGGACGGTCATACCTGTGAATGAGACAGATGGATTGTCAGAATCAGAGATGAATGGGGACCATGGAGAGTTAGGCCATAGAATTACATTTCATTTCTGGTATATTTCTGACACTTATGAGGCACTTATCCAGAGGCACGCACACAGACCACGGTCATAGACCTAGTGCAGTACTTATATACATGTCTCATTGACCCAGATGAACATCAGCTGACCAGCAGGGGTGAGGCACATGAAAGAATTACAAACAGGTAGGAAGCACTCAAAGAAGAGAAAAAAAAAAAAACCAGACAGGATTTAACTAATTATACAACAGTAAAACAGCAGGTTAGCATACCAAAAGCAAAGGGACTTTAAATGTGTATGCAGGTGAGGAGATTAAAGTCAAGTCAGGAAATTCAGATGCATAGAACAACTGGACGGTCATACCTGTGAATGAGACAGATGGATTGTCAGAATCAGAGATGAATGGGGACCATGGAGAGTTAGGCCATAGAATTACATTTCATTTCTGGTATATTTCTGACACTTATGAGGCACTTATCCAGAGGCACGCACACAGACCACGGTCATAGACCTAGTGCAGTACTTATATACATGTCTCATTGACCCAGATGAACATCAGCTGACCAGCAGGGGTGAGGCACATGAAAGAATTACAAACAGGTAGGAAGCACTCAAAGAAGAGAAAAAAAAAAAAAAAAACAGACAGGATTTAACTAATTATACAACAGTAAAACAGCAGGTTAGCATACCAAAAGCAAAGGGACTTTAAATGTGTATGCAGGTGAGGAGATTAAAGTCAAGTCAGGAAATTCAGATGCATAGAACAACTGGACGGTCATACCTGTGAATGAGACAGATGGATTGTCAGAATCAGAGATGAATGGGGACCATGGAGAGTTAGGCCATAGAATTACATTTCATTTCTGGTATATTTCTGACACTTATGAGGCACTTATCCAGAGGCACGCACACAGACCACGGTCATAGACCTAGTGCAGTACTTATATACATGTCTCATTGACCCAGATGAACATCAGCTGACCAGCAGGGGTGAGGCACATGAAAGAATTACAAACAGGTAGGAAGCACTCAAAGAAGAGAAAAAAAAAAAAACCAGACAGGATTTAACTAATTATACAACAGTAAAACAGCAGGTTAGCATACCAAAAGCAAAGGGACTTTAAATGTGTATGCAGGTGAGGAGATTAAAGTTAAGTCAGGAAATTCAGATGCATAGAACAACTGGACGGTCATACCTGTGAATGAGACAGATGGATTGTCAGAATCAGAGATGAATGGGGACCATGGAGAGTTAGGCCATAGAATTACATTTCATTTCTGGTATATTTCTGACACTTATGAGGCACTTATCCAGAGGCACGCACACAGACCACGGTCATAGACCTAGTGCAGTACTTATATACATGTCTCATTGACCCAGATGAACATCAGCTGACCAGCAGGGGTGAGGCACATGAAAGAATTACAAACAGGTAGGAAGCACTCAAAGAAGAGAAAAAAAAAAAACCAGACAGGATTTAACTAATTATACAACAGTAAAACAGCAGGTTAGCATACCAAAAGCAAAGGGACTTTAAATGTGTATGCAGGTGAGGAGATTAAAGTCAAGTCAGGAAATTCAGATGCATAGAACAACTGGACGGTCATACCTGTGAATGAGACAGATGGATTGTCAGAATCAGAGATGAATGGGGACCATGGAGAGTTAGGCCATAGAATTACATTTCATTTCTGGTATATTTCTGACACTTATGAGGCACTTATCCAGAGGCACGCACACAGACCACGGTCATAGACCTAGTGCAGTACTTATATACATGTCTCATTGACCCAGATGAACATCAGCTGACCAGCAGGGGTGAGGCACATGAAAGAATTACAAACAGGTAGGAAGCACTCAAAGAAGAGAAAAAAAAAAAAACAGACAGGATTTAACTAATTATACAACAGTAAAACAGCAGGTTAGCATACCAAAAGCAAAGGGACTTTAAATGTGTATGCAGGTGAGGAGATTAAAGTCAAGTCAGGAAATTCAGATGCATAGAACAACTGGACGGTCATACCTGTGAATGAGACAGATGGATTGTCAGAATCAGAGATGAATGGGGACCATGGAGAGTTAGGCCATAGAATTACATTTCATTTCTGGTATATTTCTGACACTTATAGGCACTTATCCAGAGGCACGCACACAGACCACGGTCATAGACCTAGTGCAGTACTTATATACATGTCTCATTGACCCAGATGAACATCAGCTGACCAGCAGGGGTGAGGCACATGAAAGAATTACAAACAGGTAGGAAGCACTCAAAGAAGAGAAAAAAAAAAAACCAGACAGGATTTAACTAATTATACAACAGTAAAACAGCAGGTTAGCATACCAAAAGCAAAGGGACTTTAAATGTGTATGCAGGTGAGGAGATTAAAGTCAAGTCAGGAAATTCAGATGCATAGAACAACTGGACGGTCATACCTGTGAATGAGACAGATGGATTGTCAGAATCAGAGATGAATGGGGACCATGGAGAGTTAGGCCATAGAATTACATTTCATTTCTGGTATATTTCTGACACTTATGAGGCACTTATCCAGAGGCACGCACACAGACCACGGTCATAGACCTAGTGCAGTACTTATATACATGTCTCATTGACCCAGATGAACATCAGCTGACCAGCAGGGGTGAGGCACATGAAAGAATTACAAACAGGTAGGAAGCACTCAAAGAAGAGAAAAAAAAAAAACAGACAGGATTTAACTAATTATACAACAGTAAAACAGCAGGTTAGCATACCAAAAGCAAAGGGACTTTAAATGTGTATGCAGGTGAGGAGATTAAAGTCAAGTCAGGAAATTCAGATGCATAGAACAACTGGACGGTCATACCTGTGAATGAGACAGATGGATTGTCAGAATCAGAGATGAATGGGGACCATGGAGAGTTAGGCCATAGAATTACATTTCATTTCTGGTATATTTCTGACACTTATGAGGCACTTATCCAGAGGCACGCACACAGACCACGGTCATAGACCTAGTGCAGTACTTATATACATGTCTCATTGACCCAGATGAACATCAGCTGACCAGCAGGGGTGAGGCACATGAAAGAATTACAAACAGGTAGGAAGCACTCAAAGAAGAGAAAAAAAAAAAACCAGACAGGATTTAACTAATTATACAACAGTAAAACAGCAGGTTAGCATACCAAAAGCAAAGGGACTTTAAATGTGTATGCAGGTGAGGAGATTAAAGTCAAGTCAGGAAATTCAGATGCATAGAACAACTGGACGGTCATACCTGTGAATGAGACAGATGGATTGTCAGAATCAGAGATGAATGGGGACCATGGAGAGTTAGGCCATAGAATTACATTTCATTTCTGGTATATTTCTGACACTTATGAGGCACTTATCCAGAGGCACGCACACAGACCACGGTCATAGACCTAGTGCAGTACTTATATACATGTCTCATTGACCCAGATGAACATCAGCTGACCAGCAGGGGTGAGGCACATGAAAGAATTACAAACAGGTAGGAAGCACTCAAAGAAGAGAAAAAAAAAAAAACAGACAGGATTTAACTAATTATACAACAGTAAAACAGCAGGTTAGCATACCAAAAGCAAAGGGACTTTAAATGTGTATGCAGGTGAGGAGATTAAAGTCAAGTCAGGAAATTCAGATGCATAGAACAACTGGACGGTCATACCTGTGAATGAGACAGATGGATTGTCAGAATCAGAGATGAATGGGGACCATGGAGAGTTAGGCCATAGAATTACATTTCATTTCTGGTATATTTCTGACACTTATGAGGCACTTATCCAGAGGCACGCACACAGACCACGGTCATAGACCTAGTGCAGTACTTATATACATGTCTCATTGACCCAGATGAACATCAGCTGACCAGCAGGGGTGAGGCACATGAAAGAATTACAAACAGGTAGGAAGCACTCAAAGAAGAGAAAAAAAAAAAAAAAACAGACAGGATTTAACTAATTATACAACAGTAAAACAGCAGGTTAGCATACCAAAAGCAAAGGGACTTTAAATGTGTATGCAGGTGAGGAGATTAAAGTCAAGTCAGGAAATTCAGATGCATAGAACAACTGGACGGTCATACCTGTGAATGAGACAGATGGATTGTCAGAATCAGAGATGAATGGGGACCATGGAGAGTTAGGCCATAGAATTACATTTCATTTCTGGTATATTTCTGACACTTATGAGGCACTTATCCAGAGGCACGCACACAGACCACGGTCATAGACCTAGTGCAGTACTTATATACATGTCTCATTGACCCAGATGAACATCAGCTGACCAGCAGGGGTGAGGCACATGAAAGAATTACAAACAGGTAGGAAGCACTCAAAGAAGAGAAAAAAAAAAAAAAAAACAGACAGGATTTAACTAATTATACAACAGTAAAACAGCAGGTTAGCATACCAAAAGCAAAGGGACTTTAAATGTGTATGCAGGTGAGGAGATTAAAGTCAAGTCAGGAAATTCAGATGCATAGAACAACTGGACGGTCATACCTGTGAATGAGACAGATGGATTGTCAGAATCAGAGATGAATGGGGACCATGGAGAGTTAGGCCATAGAATTACATTTCATTTCTGGTATATTTCTGACACTTATGAGGCACTTATCCAGAGGCACGCACACAGACCACGGTCATAGACCTAGTGCAGTACTTATATACATGTCTCATTGACCCAGATGAACATCAGCTGACCAGCAGGGGTGAGGCACATGAAAGAATTACAAACAGGTAGGAAGCACTCAAAGAAGAGAAAAAAAAAAAAAAAACAGACAGGATTTAACTAATTATACAACAGTAAAACAGCAGGTTAGCATACCAAAAGCAAAGGGACTTTAAATGTGTATGCAGGTGAGGAGATTAAAGTCAAGTCAGGAAATTCAGATGCATAGAACAACTGGACGGTCATACCTGTGAATGAGACAGATGGATTGTCAGAATCAGAGATGAATGGGGACCATGGAGAGTTAGGCCATAGAATTACATTTCATTTCTGGTATATTTCTGACACTTATGAGGCACTTATCCAGAGGCACGCACACAGACCACGGTCATAGACCTAGTGCAGTACTTATATACATGTCTCATTGACCCAGATGAACATCAGCTGACCAGCAGGGGTGAGGCACATGAAAGAATTACAAACAGGTAGGAAGCACTCAAAGAAGAGAAAAAAAAAAAACAGACAGGATTTAACTAATTATACAACAGTAAAACAGCAGGTTAGCATACCAAAAGCAAAGGGACTTTAAATGTGTATGCAGGTGAGGAGATTAAAGTCAAGTCAGGAAATTCAGATGCATAGAACAACTGGACGGTCATACCTGTGAATGAGACAGATGGATTGTCAGAATCAGAGATGAATGGGGACCATGGAGAGTTAGGCCATAGAATTACATTTCATTTCTGGTATATTTCTGACACTTATGAGGCACTTATCCAGAGGCACGCACACAGACCACGGTCATAGACCTAGTGCAGTACTTATATACATGTCTCATTGACCCAGATGAACATCAGCTGACCAGCAGGGGTGAGGCACATGAAAGAATTACAAACAGGTAGGAAGCACTCAAAGAAGAGAAAAAAAAAAAAAAAAAAACAGACAGGATTTAACTAATTATACAACAGTAAAACAGCAGGTTAGCATACCAAAAGCAAAGGGACTTTAAATGTGTATGCAGGTGAGGAGATTAAAGTCAAGTCAGGAAATTCAGATGCATAGAACAACTGGACGGTCATACCTGTGAATGAGACAGATGGATTGTCAGAATCAGAGATGAATGGGGACCATGGAGAGTTAGGCCATAGAATTACATTTCATTTCTGGTATATTTCTGACACTTATGAGGCACTTATCCAGAGGCACGCACACAGACCACGGTCATAGACCTAGTGCAGTACTTATATACATGTCTCATTGACCCAGATGAACATCAGCTGACCAGCAGGGGTGAGGCACATGAAAGAATTACAAACAGGTAGGAAGCACTCAAAGAAGAGAAAAAAAAAAAAAAAAAAACAGACAGGATTTAACTAATTATACAACAGTAAAACAGCAGGTTAGCATACCAAAAGCAAAGGGACTTTAAATGTGTATGCAGGTGAGGAGATTAAAGTCAAGTCAGGAAATTCAGATGCATAGAACAACTGGACGGTCATACCTGTGAATGAGACAGATGGATTGTCAGAATCAGAGATGAATGGGGACCATGGAGAGTTAGGCCATAGAATTACATTTCATTTCTGGTATATTTCTGACACTTATGAGGCACTTATCCAGAGGCACGCACACAGACCACGGTCATAGACCTAGTGCAGTACTTATATACATGTCTCATTGACCCAGATGAACATCAGCTGACCAGCAGGGGTGAGGCACATGAAAGAATTACAAACAGGTAGGAAGCACTCAAAGAAGAGAAAAAAAAAAAAAAAAAACAGACAGGATTTAACTAATTATACAACAGTAAAACAGCAGGTTAGCATACCAAAAGCAAAGGGACTTTAAATGTGTATGCAGGTGAGGAGATTAAAGTCAAGTCAGGAAATTCAGATGCATAGAACAACTGGACGGTCATACCTGTGAATGAGACAGATGGATTGTCAGAATCAGAGATGAATGGGGACCATGGAGAGTTAGGCCATAGAATTACATTTCATTTCTGGTATATTTCTGACACTTATGAGGCACTTATCCAGAGGCACGCACACAGACCACGGTCATAGACCTAGTGCAGTACTTATATACATGTCTCATTGACCCAGATGAACATCAGCTGACCAGCAGGGGTGAGGCACATGAAAGAATTACAAACAGGTAGGAAGCACTCAAAGAAGAGAAAAAAAAAAAAAAAAAACAGACAGGATTTAACTAATTATACAACAGTAAAACAGCAGGTTAGCATACCAAAAGCAAAGGGACTTTAAATGTGTATGCAGGTGAGGAGATTAAAGTCAAGTCAGGAAATTCAGATGCATAGAACAACTGGACGGTCATACCTGTGAATGAGACAGATGGATTGTCAGAATCAGAGATGAATGGGGACCATGGAGAGTTAGGCCATAGAATTACATTTCATTTCTGGTATATTTCTGACACTTATGAGGCACTTATCCAGAGGCACGCACACAGACCACGGTCATAGACCTAGTGCAGTACTTATATACATGTCTCATTGACCCAGATGAACATCAGCTGACCAGCAGGGGTGAGGCACATGAAAGAATTACAAACAGGTAGGAAGCACTCAAAGAAGAGAAAAAAAAAAAAAAAAAACAGACAGGATTTAACTAATTATACAACAGTAAAACAGCAGGTTAGCATACCAAAAGCAAAGGGACTTTAAATGTGTATGCAGGTGAGGAGATTAAAGTCAAGTCAGGAAATTCAGATGCATAGAACAACTGGACGGTCATACCTGTGAATGAGACAGATGGATTGTCAGAATCAGAGATGAATGGGGACCATGGAGAGTTAGGCCATAGAATTACATTTCATTTCTGGTATATTTCTGACACTTATGAGGCACTTATCCAGAGGCACGCACACAGACCACGGTCATAGACCTAGTGCAGTACTTATATACATGTCTCATTGACCCAGATGAACATCAGCTGACCAGCAGGGGTGAGGCACATGAAAGAATTACAAACAGGTAGGAAGCACTCAAAGAAGAGAAAAAAAAAAAAAAAAAACAGACAGGATTTAACTAATTATACAACAGTAAAACAGCAGGTTAGCATACCAAAAGCAAAGGGACTTTAAATGTGTATGCAGGTGAGGAGATTAAAGTCAAGTCAGGAAATTCAGATGCATAGAACAACTGGACGGTCATACCTGTGAATGAGACAGATGGATTGTCAGAATCAGAGATGAATGGGGACCATGGAGAGTTAGGCCATAGAATTACATTTCATTTCTGGTATATTTCTGACACTTATGAGGCACTTATCCAGAGGCACGCACACAGACCACGGTCATAGACCTAGTGCAGTACTTATATACATGTCTCATTGACCCAGATGAACATCAGCTGACCAGCAGGGGTGAGGCACATGAAAGAATTACAAACAGGTAGGAAGCACTCAAAGAAGAGAAAAAAAAAAAAAAAAAACAGACAGGATTTAACTAATTATACAACAGTAAAACAGCAGGTTAGCATACCAAAAGCAAAGGGACTTTAAATGTGTATGCAGGTGAGGAGATTAAAGTCAAGTCAGGAAATTCAGATGCATAGAACAACTGGACGGTCATACCTGTGAATGAGACAGATGGATTGTCAGAATCAGAGATGAATGGGGACCATGGAGAGTTAGGCCATAGAATTACATTTCATTTCTGGTATATTTCTGACACTTATGAGGCACTTATCCAGAGGCACGCACACAGACCACGGTCATAGACCTAGTGCAGTACTTATATACATGTCTCATTGACCCAGATGAACATCAGCTGACCAGCAGGGGTGAGGCACATGAAAGAATTACAAACAGGTAGGAAGCACTCAAAGAAGAGAAAAAAAAAAAAAAAAACAGACAGGATTTAACTAATTATACAACAGTAAAACAGCAGGTTAGCATACCAAAAGCAAAGGGACTTTAAATGTGTATGCAGGTGAGGAGATTAAAGTCAAGTCAGGAAATTCAGATGCATAGAACAACTGGACGGTCATACCTGTGAATGAGACAGATGGATTGTCAGAATCAGAGATGAATGGGGACCATGGAGAGTTAGGCCATAGAATTACATTTCATTTCTGGTATATTTCTGACACTTATGAGGCACTTATCCAGAGGCACGCACACAGACCACGGTCATAGACCTAGTGCAGTACTTATATACATGTCTCATTGACCCAGATGAACATCAGCTGACCAGCAGGGGTGAGGCACATGAAAGAATTACAAACAGGTAGGAAGCACTCAAAGAAGAGAAAAAAAAAAAACAGACAGGATTTAACTAATTATACAACAGTAAAACAGCAGGTTAGCATACCAAAAGCAAAGGGACTTTAAATGTGTATGCAGGTGAGGAGATTAAAGTCAAGTCAGGAAATTCAGATGCATAGAACAACTGGACGGTCATACCTGTGAATGAGACAGATGGATTGTCAGAATCAGAGATGAATGGGGACCATGGAGAGTTAGGCCATAGAATTACATTTCATTTCTGGTATATTTCTGACACTTATGAGGCACTTATCCAGAGGCACGCACACAGACCACGGTCATAGACCTAGTGCAGTACTTATATACATGTCTCATTGACCCAGATGAACATCAGCTGACCAGCAGGGGTGAGGCACATGAAAGAATTACAAACAGGTAGGAAGCACTCAAAGAAGAGAAAAAAAAAAAAACAGACAGGATTTAACTAATTATACAACAGTAAAACAGCAGGTTAGCATACCAAAAGCAAAGGGACTTTAAATGTGTATGCAGGTGAGGAGATTAAAGTCAAGTCAGGAAATTCAGATGCATAGAACAACTGGACGGTCATACCTGTGAATGAGACAGATGGATTGTCAGAATCAGAGATGAATGGGGACCATGGAGAGTTAGGCCATAGAATTACATTTCATTTCTGGTATATTTCTGACACTTATGAGGCACTTATCCAGAGGCACACACACAGACCACGGTCATAGACCTAGTGCAGTACTTATATACATGTCTCATTGACCCAGATGAACATCAGCTGACCAGCAGGGGTGAGGCACATGAAAGAATTACAAACAGGTAGGAAGCACTCAAAGAAGAGAAAAAAAAAAAAAAAAAACAGACAGGATTTAACTAATTATACAACAGTAAAACAGCAGGTTAGCATACCAAAAGCAAAGGGACTTTAAATGTGTATGCAGGTGAGGAGATTAAAGTCAAGTCAGGAAATTCAGATGCATAGAACAACTGGACGGTCATACCTGTGAATGAGACAGATGGATTGTCAGAATCAGAGATGAATGGGGACCATGGAGAGTTAGGCCATAGAATTACATTTCATTTCTGGTATATTTCTGACACTTATGAGGCACTTATCCAGAGGCACGCACACAGACCACGGTCATAGACCTAGTGCAGTACTTATATACATGTCTCATTGACCCAGATGAACATCAGCTGACCAGCAGGGGTGAGGCACATGAAAGAATTACAAACAGGTAGGAAGCACTCAAAGAAGAGAAAAAAAAAAAAAACAAAACAGACAGGATTTAACTAATTATACAACAGTAAAACAGCAGGTTAGCATACCAAAAGCAAAGGGACTTTAAATGTGTATGCAGGTGAGGAGATTAAAGTCAAGTCAGGAAATTCAGATGCATAGAACAACTGGACGGTCATACCTGTGAATGAGACAGATGGATTGTCAGAATCAGAGATGAATGGGGACCATGGAGAGTTAGGCCATAGAATTACATTTCATTTCTGGTATATTTCTGACACTTATGAGGCACTTATCCAGAGGCACGCACACAGACCACGGTCATAGACCTAGTGCAGTACTTATATACATGTCTCATTGACCCAGATGAACATCAGCTGACCAGCAGGGGTGAGGCACATGAAAGAATTACAAACAGGTAGGAAGCACTCAAAGAAAAAAAAAAAAAAAAAACAGACAGGATTTAACTAATTATACAACAGTAAAACAGCAGGTTAGCATACCAAAAGCAAAGGGACTTTAAATGTGTATGCAGGTGAGGAGATTAAAGTCAAGTCAGGAAATTCAGATGCATAGAACAACTGGACGGTCATACCTGTGAATGAGACAGATGGATTGTCAGAATCAGAGATGAATGGGGACCATGGAGAGTTAGGCCATAGAATTACATTTCATTTCTGGTATATTTCTGACACTTATGAGGCACTTATCCAGAGGCACGCACACAGACCACGGTCATAGACCTAGTGCAGTACTTATATACATGTCTCATTGACCCAGATGAACATCAGCTGACCAGCAGGGGTGAGGCACATGAAAGAATTACAAACAGGTAGGAAGCACTCAAAGAAGAGAAAAAAAAAAAAAAAAACCAGACAGGATTTAACTAATTATACAACAGTAAAACAGCAGGTTAGCATACCAAAAGCAAAGGGACTTTAAATGTGTATGCAGGTGAGGAGATTAAAGTCAAGTCAGGAAATTCAGATGCATAGAACAACTGGACGGTCATACCTGTGAATGAGACAGATGGATTGTCAGAATCAGAGATGAATGGGGACCATGGAGAGTTAGGCCATAGAATTACATTTCATTTCTGGTATATTTCTGACACTTATGAGGCACTTATCCAGAGGCACGCACACAGACCACGGTCATAGACCTAGTGCAGTACTTATATACATGTCTCATTGACCCAGATGAACATCAGCTGACCAGCAGGGGTGAGGCACATGAAAGAATTACAAACAGGTAGGAAGCACTCAAAGAAGAGAAAAAAAAAAAAAAAAAAACAGACAGGATTTAACTAATTATACAACAGTAAAACAGCAGGTTAGCATACCAAAAGCAAAGGGACTTTAAATGTGTATGCAGGTGAGGAGATTAAAGTCAAGTCAGGAAATTCAGATGCATAGAACAACTGGACGGTCATACCTGTGAATGAGACAGATGGATTGTCAGAATCAGAGATGAATGGGGACCATGGAGAGTTAGGCCATAGAATTACATTTCATTTCTGGTATATTTCTGACACTTATGAGGCACTTATCCAGAGGCACGCACACAGACCACGGTCATAGACCTAGTGCAGTACTTATATACATGTCTCATTGACCCAGATGAACATCAGCTGACCAGCAGGGGTGAGGCACATGAAAGAATTACAAACAGGTAGGAAGCACTCAAAAAAAAAAAAAAAAAAAAAAACAGACAGGATTTAACTAATTATACAACAGTAAAACAGCAGGTTAGCATACCAAAAGCAAAGGGACTTTAAATGTGTATGCAGGTGAGGAGATTATAGTCAAGTCAGGAAATTCAGATGCATAGAACAACTGGACGGTCATACCTGTGAATGAGACAGATGGATTGTCAGAATCAGAGATGAATGGGGACCATGGAGAGTTAGGCCATAGAATTACATTTCATTTCTGGTATATTTCTGACACTTATGAGGCACTTATCCAGAGGCACGCACACAGACCACGGTCATAGACCTAGTGCAGTACTTATATACATGTCTCATTGACCCAGATGAACATCAGCTGACCAGCAGGGGTGAGGCACATGAAAGAATTACAAACAGGTAGGAAGCACTCAAAGAAGAGAAAAAAAAAAAAAAAAACAGACAGGATTTAACTAATTATACAACAGTAAAACAGCAGGTTAGCATACCAAAAGCAAAGGGACTTTAAATGTGTATGCAGGTGAGGAGATTAAAGTCAAGTCAGGAAATTCAGATGCATAGAACAACTGGACGGTCATACCTGTGAATGAGACAGATGGATTGTCAGAATCAGAGATGAATGGGGACCATGGAGAGTTAGGCCATAGAATTACATTTCATTTCTGGTATATTTCTGACACTTATGAGGCACTTATCCAGAGGCACGCACACAGACCACGGTCATAGACCTAGTGCAGTACTTATATACATGTCTCATTGACCCAGATGAACATCAGCTGACCAGCAGGGGTGAGGCACATGAAAGAATTACAAACAGGTAGGAAGCACTCAAAGAAGAGAAAAAAAAAAAACCAGACAGGATTTAACTAATTATACAACAGTAAAACAGCAGGTTAGCATACCAAAAGCAAAGGGACTTTAAATGTGTATGCAGGTGAGGAGATTAAAGTCAAGTCAGGAAATTCAGATGCATAGAACAACTGGACGGTCATACCTGTGAATGAGACAGATGGATTGTCAGAATCAGAGATGAATGGGGACCATGGAGAGTTAGGCCATAGAATTACATTTCATTTCTGGTATATTTCTGACACTTATGAGTAGAGTTGAGCGCGGTTCGTGGTTCGTGGTTCTCCAGTTCGCGGCTCGAGTGATTTTGGGGCATGTTCTAGATCGAACTAGAACTCGAGCTTTTTGCAAAAGCTCGGTAGTTCTAGAAACGTTCGAGAACGGTTCTAGCAGCCAAAAAACAGCTAAATCATAGCTTGGTTTCTGCTGTAATAGTGTAAGTCACTCTGTGAATCAAACTATTATCACATTTCAGTGTATAGTGTGCGTGAACAGCGCCTTCAGATCACTGCTGTTTCTATAATGGCGATCGCCATTTTTTTTTTTTTTTTTTCTTGTCTTCCTTCCCTAAGCGCGCGCGTCTTGTGGGGCGGGCCAGCATGTCAGCCAATCCCAGACACACACACAGCTAAGTGGACTTTGAGCCAGAGAAGCAACGGCATGTGTGATAGGATCTGCATGTCACATGTCCCTGCATTACAAAACCGGACATTTTCTTCACGGACGCCATTATCTGCCTTCTGCGTCTTTGGTGTCAGACATCACTGTCGCAGCTCCGTCTTCCTGAGTCCTATAGCCGATACAGCTGTATGCGCTGCATACACAGCGTTAGACAGCTTAGGGAGAGCACTTTATAGCAGTCCTTTTAAGGGCTCCAACCGGCAGGGTCAGAGAGCCATAGGTGACAGGTCCTGCAAACAGCAACAGCGTCTGTGTAGCCCAGGTCAGGGATTTCCTACCTGCATTTCACCATTAGGAGGGAATAGAAAGGCAGGCTTCCATTCCTCTACCCAGAGCACCACAATCCTGCCACTGTACCCTCTTGTCCTCTGCACACTCCAACTGATAACTAAGCCATTATACTAGCAAACACTCAGTGTACCTAGTGGCATCCTATACGTGGCTATTGGACTTTGCTATAGTCCCACTAGTGCAAAGACATTTGCAGAGCGCGTCTGCCTGCATTGCACACTACAACTCATTCTAACCAAGCCATTATACTAGCAAACACTCAGTGTACCTAGTGGCATCCTATACGTGGCTATTGGACTTTGCTATAGTCCCACTAGTGCAAAGACATTTGCAGAGCGCGTCTGCCTGCATTGCACACTACAACTCATTCTAACCAAGCCATTATACTAGCAAACACTCAGTGTACCTAGTGGCATCCTATACGTGGCTATTGGACTTTGCTATAGTCCCACTAGTGCAAAGACATTTGCAGAGCGCGTCTGCCTGCATTGCACACTCCAACTCATTAAAACCAAGCCATTATACTAGCAAACACTCAGTGTACCTAGTGGCACCCTATACGTGGCTATTGGACTTTGCTATAGTCCCACTAGTGCAAAGACATTTGCATAGCGCGTCTGCCGGCATTGCACACTCAAACTCATTTTAACTAAGCCATTATACTAGCAAACACTCAGTGTACCTAGTGGCATCCTATACGTGGCTATTGGACTTTGCTATAGTCCCACTAGTGCAAAGACATTAGCAGAGCACATCTGCCTGCATTGCACACTACAACTCATTCTAACCAAGCCATTATACTAGCAAACACTCAGTGTACCTAGTGGCATCCTATACGTGGCTATTGGACTTTGCTATAGTCCCACTAGTGCAAAGACATTTGCATAGCGCGTCTGCCTGCATTGCACACTCAAACTCATTTTAACTAAGCCATTATACTAGCAAACACTCAGTGTACCTAGTGGCATCCTATACGTGGCTATTGGACTTTGCTATAGTCCCACTAGTGCAAAGACATTTGCAGAGCGCGTCTGCCTGCATTGCACACTCCAACTCATTAAAACCAAGCCATTATACTAGCAAACACTCAGTGTACCTAGTGGCATCCTATACGTGGCTATTGGACTTTGCTATAGTCCCACTAGTGCAAAGACATTTGCATAGCGCGTCTGCCTGCATTGCACACTCAAACTCATTTTAACTAAGCCATTATACTAGCAAACACTCAGTGTACCTAGTGGCATCCTATACGTGGCTATTGGACTTTGCTATAGTCCCACTAGTGCAAAGATATTAGCAGAGCACATCTGCCTGCATTGCACACTCCAACTTTTTTAAACTAAGCAATTTTACTAGCAAACACTCAGTGTACCTAGTGGCATCCTAAACGTGGCTATTGGACTTTGCTATAGTCCCACTAGTGCAAAGACATTTGCAGAGCACGTCTGCCTGCATTGCACACTACAACTCATTGTTACTAAGCCATTATACTAGCAAACACTCAGTGTACCTAGTTGTATCCTAAACGTGGCTATTGTACTTTTGTCTATTCACAGTATTGGAACGATATTTGCAGCACGTCTGCCTGCATTGCACACTCTAACTTTTTTAAACTCAGCCATTTATAGTAGCAAACACTCAGTGTACCTAGTTGTATCCTAAACGTGGCTATTGTACTTTTGTCAATTCACAGTATTGGAACGTTATTTGCAGCACGTCTGCCTGCATTGCACACTCAAACTTTTTTAAACTCAGCCATTTATAGTAGCAAACACTCAGTGTACCTAGTTGTATCCTAAACGTGGCTATTGTACTTTTGTCTATTCACAGTATTGGAACGATATTTGCAGCACGTCTGCCTGCATTGCACACTCTAACTTTTTTAAACTCAGCCATTATACTAGCAAACACTCAGTGTACCTAGTGGCATCCTATACGTGGCTATTGGACTTTGCTATAGTCCCACTAGTGCAAAGACATTAGCAGAGCACATCTGCCTGCATTGCACACTACAACTCATTCTAACCAAGCCATTATACTAGCAAACACTCAGTGTACCTAGTGGCATCCTATACGTGGCTATTGGACTTTGCTATAGTCCCACTAGTGCAAAGACATTTGCAGAGCGCGTCTGCCTGCATTGCACACTCCAACTCATTAAAACCAAGCCATTATACTAGCAAACACTCAGTGTACCTAGTGGCATCCTATACGTGGCTATTGGACTTTGCTATAGTCCCACTAGTGCAAAGACATTTGCATAGCGCGTCTGCCTGCATTGCACACTCAAACTCATTTTAACTAAGCCATTATACTAGCAAACACTCAGTGTACCTAGTGGCATCCTATACGTGGCTATTGGACTTTGCTATAGTCCCACTAGTGCAAAGATATTAGCAGAGCACATCTGCCTGCATTGCACACTCCAACTTTTTTAAACTAAGCAATTTTACTAGCAAACACTCAGTGTACCTAGTGGCATCCTAAACGTGGCTATTGGACTTTGCTATAGTCCCACTAGTGCAAAGACATTTGCAGAGCACGTCTGCCTGCATTGCACACTACAACTCATTGTTACTAAGCCATTATACTAGCAAACACTCAGTGTACCTAGTTGTATCCTAAACGTGGCTATTGTACTTTTGTCTATTCACAGTATTGGAACGATATTTGCAGCACGTCTGCCTGCATTGCACACTCTAACTTTTTTAAACTCAGCCATTTATAGTAGCAAACACTCAGTGTACCTAGTTGTATCCTAAACGTGGCTATTGTACTTTTGTCTATTCACAGTATTGGAACGATATTTGCAGCACGTCTGCCTGCATTGCACACTCTAACTTTTTTAAACTCAGCCATTATACTAGCAAACACTCAGTGTACCTAGTTGTATCCTAAACGTGGCTATTGTACTTTTGTCAATTCACAGTATTGGAACGTTATTTGCAGCACGTCTGCCTGCATTGCACACTCAAACTTTTTTAAACTCAGCCATTTATAGTAGCAAACACTCAGTGTACCTAGTTGTATCCTAAACGTGGCTATTGTACTTTTGTCAATTCACAGTATTGGAACGTTATTTGCAGCACGTCTGCCTGCATTGCACACTCAAACTTTTTTAAACTCAGCCATTTATAGTAGCAAACACTCAGTGTACCTAGTTGTATCCTAAACGTGGCTATTGTACTTTTGTCTATTCACAGTATTGGAACGTTATTTGCAGCACGTCTGCCTGCATTGCACACTCTAACTTTTTTAAACTCAGCCATTATACTAGCAAACACTCAGTGTACCTAGTTGTATCCTAAACGTGGCTATTTTACTTTTGTCTATTCACAGTATTGGAACGATATTTGCAGCACGTCTGCCTGCATTGCACACTCTAACTTTTTTAAACTCAGCCATTATACTAGCAAACACTCACTGTACCTAGTTGTATCCTAAACGTGGCTATTGTACTTTTGTCAATTCACAGTATTGGAACGTTATTTGCAGCACGTCTGCCTGCATTGCACACTCAAACTTTTTTAAACTCAGCCATTATACTAGCAAACACTCACTGTACCTAGTTGTATCCTAAACGTGGCTATTGTACTTTTGTCAATTCACAGTATTGGAACGTTATTTGCAGCACGTCTGCCTGCATTGCACACTCAAACTTTTTTAAACTCAGCCATTATACTAGCAAACACTCACTGTACCTAGTTGTATCCTAAACGTGGCTATTGTACTTTTGTCAATTCACAGTATTGGAACGTTATTTGCAGCACGTCTGCCTGCATTGCACACTCAAACTTTTTTAAACTCAGCCATTTATAGTAGCAAACACTCAGTGTACCTAGTTGTATCCTAAACGTGGCTATTGTACTTTTGTCTATTCACAGTATTGGAACGTTATTTGCAGCACGTCTGCCTGCATTGCACACTCTAACTTTTTTAAACTCAGCCATTATACTAGCAAACACTCAGTGTACCTAGTTGTATCCTAAACGTGGCTATTTTACTTTTGTCTATTCACAGTATTGGAACGATATTTGCAGCACGTCTGCCTGCATTGCACACTCTAACTTTTTTAAACTCAGCCATTATACTAGCAAACACTCACTGTACCTAGTTGTATCCTAAACGTGGCTATTGTACTTTTGTCAATTCACAGTATTGGAACGTTATTTGCAGCACGTCTGCCTGCATTGCACACTCAAACTTTTTTAAACTCAGCCATTTATAGTAGCAAACACTCAGTGTACCTAGTTGTATCCTAAACGTGGCTATTGTACTTTTGTCAATTCACAGTATTGGAACGTTATTTGCAGCACGTCTGCCTGCATTGCACACTCAAACTTTTTTAAACTCAGCCATTTATAGTAGCAAACACTCAGTGTACCTAGTTGTATCCTAAACGTGGCTATTGTACTTTTGTCTATTCACAGTATTGGAACGTTATTTGCAGCACGTCTGCCTGCATTGCACACTCTAACTTTTTTAAACTCAGCCATTATACTAGCAAACACTCACTGTACCTAGTTGTATCCTAAACGTGGCTATTGTACTTTTGTCAATTCACAGTATTGGAACGTTATTTGCAGCATGTCTGCCTGCATTGCACACTCAAACTTTTTTAAACTCAGCCATTATACTAGCAAACACTCACTGTACCTAGTTGTATCCTAAACGTGGCTATTGTACTTTTGTCAATTCACAGTATTGGAACGTTATTTGCAGCACGTCTGCCTGCATTGCACACTCAAACTTTTTTAAACTCAGCCATTTATAGTAGCAAACACTCAGTGTACCTAGTTGTATCCTAAACGTGGCTATTGTACTTTTGTCTATTCACAGTATTGGAACGTTATTTGCAGCACGTCTGCCTGCATTGCACACTCTAACTTTTTTAAACTCAGCCATTATACTAGCAAACACTCAGTGTACCTAGTTGTATCCTAAACGTGGCTATTTTACTTTTGTCTATTCACAGTATTGGAACGATATTTGCAGCACGTCTGCCTGCATTGCACACTCTAACTTTTTTAAACTCAGCCATTATACTAGCAAACACTCACTGTACCTAGTTGTATCCTAAACGTGGCTATTGTACTTTTGTCAATTCACAGTATTGGAACGTTATTTGCAGCACGTCTGCCTGCATTGCACACTCAAACTTTTTTAAACTCAGCCATTTATAGTAGCAAACACTCAGTGTACCTAGTTGTATCCTAAACGTGGCTATTGTACTTTTGTCAATTCACAGTATTGGAACGTTATTTGCAGCACGTCTGCCTGCATTGCACACTCAAACTTTTTTAAACTCAGCCATTTATAGTAGCAAACACTCAGTGTACCTAGTTGTATCCTAAACGTGGCTATTGTACTTTTGTCTATTCACAGTATTGGAACGTTATTTGCAGCACGTCTGCCTGCATTGCACACTCAAACTTTTTTAAACTCAGCCATTTATAGTAGCAAACACTCAGTGTACCTAGTTGTATCCTAAACGTGGCTATTGTACTTTTGTCAATTCACAGTATTGGAACGTTATTTGCAGCACGTCTGCCTGCATTGCACACTCAAACTTTTTTAAACTCAGCCATTTATAGTAGCAAACACTCAGTGTACCTAGTTGTATCCTAAACGTGGCTATTGTACTTTTGTCTATTCACAGTATTGGAACGTTATTTGCAGCACGTCTGCCTGCATTGCACACTCTAACTTTTTTAAACTCAGCCATTATACTAGCAAACACTCAGTGTACCTAGTTGTATCCTAAACGTGGCTATTTTACTTTTGTCTATTCACAGTATTGGAACGATATTTGCAGCACGTCTGCCTGCATTGCACACTCTAACTTTTTTAAACTCAGCCATTATACTAGCAAACACTCACTGTACCTAGTTGTATCCTAAACGTGGCTATTGTACTTTTGTCAATTCATAGTATTGGAACGTTATTTGCAGCACGTCTGCCTGCATTGCACACTCAAACTTTTTTAAACTCAGCCATTTATAGTAGCAAACACTCAGTGTACCTAGTTGTATCCTAAACGTGGCTATTGTACTTTTGTCAATTCACAGTATTGGAACGTTATTTGCAGCACGTCTGCCTGCATTGCACACTCAAACTTTTTTAAACTCAGCCATTTATAGTAGCAAACACTCAGTGTACCTAGTTGTATCCTAAACGTGGCTATTGTACTTTTGTCTATTCACAGTATTGGAACGTTATTTGCAGCACGTCTGCCTGCATTGCACACTCTAACTTTTTTAAACTCAGCCATTATACTAGCAAACACTCACTGTACCTAGTTGTATCCTAAACGTGGCTATTGTACTTTTGTCAATTCACAGTATTGGAACGTTATTTGCAGCACGTCTGCCTGCATTGCACACTCAAACTTTTTTAAACTCAGCCATTATACTAGCAAACACTCACTGTACCTAGTTGTATCCTAAACGTGGCTATTGTACTTTTGTCAATTCACAGTATTGGAACGTTATTTGCAGCACGTCTGCCTGCATTGCACACTCAAACTTTTTTAAACTCAGCCATTATACTAGCAAACACTCACTGTACCTAGTTGTATCCTAAACGTGGCTATTGTACTTTTGTCAATTCACAGTATTGGAACGTTATTTGCAGCACGTCTGCCTGCATTGCACACTCAAACTTTTTTAAACTCAGCCATTATACTAGCAAACACTCACTGTACCTAGTTGTATCCTAAACGTGGCTATTGTACTTTTGTCAATTCACAGTATTGGAACGTTATTTGCAGCACGTCTGCCTGCATTGCACACTCAAACTTTTTTAAACTCAGCCATTTATAGTAGCAAACACTCAGTGTACCTAGTTGTATCCTAAACGTGGCTATTGTACTTTTGTCTATTCACAGTATTGGAACGTTATTTGCAGCACGTCTGCCTGCATTGCACACTCAAACTTTTTTAAACTCAGCCATTATACTAGCAAACACTCACTGTACCTAGTTGTATCCTAAACGTGGCTATTGTACTTTTGTCAATTCACAGTATTGGAACGATATTTGCAGGACATCTGCCTGCATTGCACACTCAAACTTTTTTAAACTCAGCCATTATACTAGCAAACACTCACTGTACCTAGTTGTATCCTAAACGTGGCTATTGTACTTTTGTCTATTCACACTACTGCAAATCTATGTGCAGCACCTCTGCATGACAACCTCGTGCTCTGTTTTTAATAAGCTATAATGATAGCACAAAATACTGCCATTTTGTGGCATCATAGAACTGGCTGTTGTATTCCATTAGTGCCCCACTGGTGACAAGCTATTTCTAGCACCTCTACATCACACCCTCATGCACATTTAGCTACGCTAATGTTATAGCAAACTCATGGAATTCATTGCTGTATTTCATAATTCGGAGGGATAGAAAGTCAGGCTTCCTTTAGCTTTTCCTTCTGTTCATAGACAGCATCTCCAAGACAAATTTCCCCTCCACGTCTAAGTGTGGAGAGGCAGCTAGTGCGCATGCGTGTGCCGATGTACCCCAGCTGCAGCATAATTACAGTGTTTCGCCTAGTGAGTATGCTCAGCCTGACTGTGCCATTCCTGACGCTAAGTCTTCATTTCGGGATACAGCGCATGCTCCCACACTAAGTGTGAAAAGCCTCTTTGCACAGGTGCTTGCATTCTGTGCCGGGTCTAAGTCCTGTTTTGTGCCTAGACACCATGCTAAAGCTGATAGTCTTTTTTCAGAGACTGTATTTCATGCTACTGAGCATGCTCAGGCACTTCCTGCATCAGAGACTAGGTCCGATAATGAACTCTTTGGCCCTGGCCCTGATGTGGGGGTCCCATATAGACCACAGGGCATCAGGTGTCCTCCCAAATGGCTTGCAGAGGCCCACACCTATGACTTGTCACCGCATTATTGATGGTCAGACGATGACTGGTGAGGTGTTTGGGTCATGGCAGCCATGAGGTCATCATTGAAGTTGCGTTTCCAAATAGGACGCTAGTTATGCCACTCATGACGTGTCACTCTGCTTTTGTCTCCAGGAGGTGCATTGTGGTTCACCCTGGTTTGGGGCGGACCCAGGTTATAAAAGGGGCTGGAGCCAACAAGGAGGTGCGCAGTCTTCTATTATGCTCCGAAAGAGCACACCTCCATGTGTTGAACCCATTGCGGCTTTAGGCCAGAGGTAGGCAGGGATAGGGTGGTGGATGCAGGCCACCACCACAGTTGGTAACGCAGAACGGTTAAGACCAGCTCCTGTCCTAACAGTCCTGCTTGTGCAGCCCAGTGGCATTAACAGGCCTGCTGCTGCTGATGCGCCTGCTGTCCACAGGTGTGGCCCCTACGCACACGGTCAGCGTACTCAATGGCCCCTGTGTTGTTAACAGGGAGTTCCTGGGCTGGGTGGGCATGTGGACCCTGTGACGCTAACAGGGCTCACAGTCTCCAGATCCGAATGGCGTCTAACTCGGTTCAGGCTACTATTAGTTTCATAGCCACACAGCTCTGTATCCTCCACCAAACCTTCAAGTTGCCAACCTCTCCTTTTCCAACTGGGAGCACGGTGGACACTGACTGCTGAAGGTGATATATACCTTTCTCTTTCTTTTCTTATTAATTTTTGTTATATAGCGGTCACAGATTATATACCACTTTATCCAAATCTGCCAGTCCCACTGTAACAGATGTTGTTTCTTCAGCAAATGTTACAGTTGTTTAACCACCAAATCCACGGACCAAAATTTTTTTCCCCTTTCCAACACACCTGTTCCCCTTTCCAACAGCATCTGTCCTTTTTCAACTCATTTTGGGATATGACCAAAAGTGCAACTGTGCAGGGACACCGTACTCAACGCCATCTCAGCACAGCAGCCATCCCTCGGTCCCTCCGATGTGGACAAGTAAAAGACCATTTCCTCCTATCCATGACAAAGTGTTGAGATTCACTCTGTGCAGCACTGGTGTTTAGTGGAAAAGTAGATCTAAGATTGCGTACCACATTCTGCAGATACTCCTGTATACGTGCGTCTATTTCTATGGCAGGAATTAGTTCGCCAAATTTTGTCTTGTACCGGGGATCTAACAGTGTGGCAACCCAGTATTCAGGATTACTTCAAATTCATACAATCCGAGGGTCATGTAGGTAGTGCAGCAAGAAGGCGCTCATGTGTCTTGTGCATCCAGGAGGACCAAGTCCTTGGTGTGTTGGTGGCAGAGAGGTGAGAATCGTGCATCCTTCCTCTGCCCTCTACCCACAACCTCGCACAACCGAAATGTGAGCAAGCTCTCACTCATCTGCTGAGTCTTCCATGCCCATCGCCAGTTCGTCCTCCATTTCTTCATGGGCTCCTGCACTTTCATCAACACTTTTTGCTGATACTATGCGCCCTTGTTAATCCCTCTCCCTCACCATGACTGCCGCATAGGTGCCGCTGACCATCTGGACCTCGTAGATCTTGTTATCCCTTCCGCATATGACTCCTCCTGTACTTCCTCCCCTTCCTCTTGTCCCAACACCTGACTCCGAATAATAATTACAGTGTGCTCCATCATGTAGATGACCAGAATTGTCACGCTGAGAATGACATTGCCAGTGCTAAACATCTTCGTCGACATTTCAAAACTGTGTAGCAGGGTGCATAGGTCCTTGATCTGACACCACTCCAGCAGCGTGATCTGCACCACCTCTGGATCAACTTATCCCAGGCTATATGTCTTACCGTATTTCAGCAGGGCTCTGCGGTGCTGCCACACACGCTGCAACATGTGCAGATTCCAATTCCTGCGTGTCGGAACATCGCATTTCCGGCGTTTAACTGCCAGACCCTAAGACTTCCGGAGTGATGAAAGTTGTTGAGCTGCTGTGTGCGCACGATGGAAGTGAGCACATAGCGAGCGTGCCCGCTGCACAAGGCCATGTAGGCCGTGATGGTGTTTTAAAAATTGCTGGAGAATTCGGATCAACACGTGAGCCATAAAAGGCACGTGTGTCACATTGCCCTGAGGATGGCCCGCAGCCAGGTTTGCATCATTGCCGCACACGGCTGTTAAGTCACCAACGGAGTCCGCTCCGTCAATTTGTACTCCGGTCGCCAGGTGACAACGTGTTCCTTTCATGAATAGTGCTGATGATGGGAGAGTAGTCGATGCCAGCGGCGCAGGTGGACGCAGGTTATGCTCACCCACTGGGCTGCATTACCTTGACAGATGCAGAATCTCTGGCTGAATGTAGCTGGTGGGTATCTCACAGATGAAATACCATCATTCAGCTACAACCAATGGGAAGACACCACACCCTTTTTTATGCCCATCCTGTCTGCAGACCACTGCCAGACATAGCTATGAACCTCTGGTTAATTTTACCCCCAGTTCAGTTTTATGATTTTGTGTGCTTGTTACCTGACTACTTTTCCTGCTTGCTGTTTATGTACCTTGTTGGCCGATACGCATTTCACCTCTGCTTGTTTTCTGATTAAGTCCTGGCCGTCCCATTCTGTTCCTGTTCCTCAATTAATGTTTTGACCCTGCCTGACTACTATTCTCTGTAATAGCGGTGTGACTCACATTTCCCATACATTTCAAAGTAAAACTTTGACCGCCTGATGGCATTGAGCTCTGCTGCCAGCATAGTAAGGAGGTGTGTGGTAGTCCTTGTGCGCAGTTGCAAGGAAGGGTGGCCTGACCACACAGGGTTTGCGCAAAGGTAGAGGACCCACACGAGGTTGAAGAGGCAGAAGCAGTGTATTAACTTCTACATACAGAACAAGGATTGAAACAACTCGTGGGGACGGCAAGACTTGTACAGCAGACCCTTCTCCATCTCTCACCATAGTTTGCCAGTGCCCAGTCAGTGACATGTAATGACCCTGTCTATGCTTACTGGTCCAAGTATCTGTGTTGAAATGCACCCTGTCGCACACAGATTTTCTCAAGGAAGTGGTGATGTTGTGTGCGACATGCCGGTGTAGCGCGGGCATGCTTTTCTTGGAGAAGCAGTGGTGATTGGGCATCTGGTACTGGGGCACAGCGACAGACATAAGGTCTGTAAAATCCTGTGTGTCCACTACGCGTAAAGGCAGCATTTCGGTAGCCAACAGCTTACAGAGGGATAGAGTCAACCACTTAGCTTTGTCATGGGTCGCAGTAAGTGGCCTTTTATTTGACCACATCTGAGGGACAGAGATCTGGCTGCTGTCTGTAGACGGTGTTGAGTAGGGTGTCCCTGGAAAAATGCAGGTTTGTGAGAAAAGTGCAGGCGGAGACATGATGTTGGCTTCATCTTGCCTTCAGATCTGTTCATCTTGTATCATTTTTAAAAAACACAGCAAGCAAGGGTTACTCCAAGCGGAGTCTCCCTTTTTTTCCAAAAATTGGGCCCCACACAGACACCTTATCAGTGGCAGCACTTGTGCCCTAGTTGCAAACAGGATGTTTTGATTTGCATCAAGCACATTCCAAATCCACAAGCATTTACTCTCCCCAGGATGACACAGGGGTAGTAAATTCCTTCTGGATCCATGACTTGTTCATTTTGATGAACGTCAGTCTGTCCACATTGTCACTGGACAGACGCGTGCGCTTATCTGTCAGCACACACCCAGCAGCACTGAAGACACGTTCAGAGACAACGCTGGCAGCTGGACACGACAAAATCTTCGAGGCGTAACTGGAGAGCTCTTGACATTTTTCTAGATTTGAAGCACAAAAGGAGCAAGGCTCCATTTGCAAAGTCATTGCATCGATGTTCATTTGGAGATACTCCTGTATCATCCTCTCCATCCGTTGACTATGTGTCAGACTTGTTGTCTCTGGTGGCCTTGCAAAGGAGGGTCTAAAAAAATTCTGAAAAGATTCCATAAAATTGCTGTTACCAGCACCAGATACGGTCCTACTGGTACGGGTAGACTGTTGAAGATGACGAGGCCGTCCCATGTTTGTCAAGTTACAACTGGGAGAATCACTCCCTTCACCTGCACGGTTGTTTGGTGGAAAAGCCGAGCTAAGATCGAGTAACAGCTTCTGCTGATACTCCTGCATACGTGCGTCCCTTTCTATGGGTGGAATTATGTCACAAAATTTGGACTTGTCCCGGGGATCTAATAGTGTGGCAAGCCAGTAGTCATCATCACTTCTAATTTTGACAATACGAGGGTCATGTTGGAGGTAGTGCAACAAGAAGGCACTCATGTGTCTTGCGCAGCCATGCGCACCAAGTCCACGCTGTGTTTGTGGCATAGAGGTGCTAACCGTTCTTTCTTCCTCTGTCATCTCCCCCCAACCTCTTTCAACTGAAATTTGACCAAGGTCCCCCTCATCTGCTGAGTCTTCCATGTCCATGGACAGTTCGTCCTCCATATCTTCATGTCCTCCTGCACCTTCCTCAACATCTCACCTGCTACCATGCGCCCTTGTTGATCCCTGTCCCCCATGGTCCCATGCCTGCCGCGTTGGTGATGATGAACGTCTGGACCTTGGTGATGTTGTTGTGTCTTGCGCATATGAATCCTCCTGTAGTTCCTCCCCTTCCTGTTGTCCCACCCCCTGACTACGAATAGTGTTTAGCGTGTGCTCCAGCATGTAAATGACTGTAATCGTCATGCTGATAATGGCATTGTCAGCGCTAAACATATTCGTCGCCATGTCGAAACTGTGCAGAAGGGTGCATAGGTCCTTGATCTGAGATCACTCCATCAGGGTGATCTGCCCCACTTCTGCATCTCGTTGGCCCAGGCTATACATCATGACGTATTGCACCAGGGCTCGCCGGTGCTGCCACAGTCGCTGTAACATGTGGAGAGTTGAATTCCAGCGTGTCGCCACATCGCATTTCAGGCGATGAACCGGCAGGCCGAAAGACTTCTGGAGCGATGCAAGTCGCTCAGGTGCGGCGGTTGAACGGCGGAAGTGAGCACTGCAGACAGTTTCCGTGCCCTGGTCAGAAGGCCATCTAGGCCGGGATAGTGTGTTAAAAATTGCTGGACAACAAGGTTAAACACGTGAGCCATACAAGGCACGTGTGTCACCTTGCCCAGGCGAAGGGCCGCACCCAGGTTTGCAGCATTGTCGCACACGGCCTTACCAGGCTGCAGGTTGAGTGGAGACAACCATTTATCAAAATCAGTCTCCAGAGCTGCCCACAACTCAGTCGCTGTGTGACTCCTATTTCAAAGACATGTCAAGCTAAAGACCGCCTGATGCCGTTGCGCTCTGCTACCAGCATAGTAATGAGGGGTGCGTGATTCCTTCTGCGCAGTGAGAACGCTGGTGGCCTGACCAGGCAGGCTTGGGGCGGAGGTGGAGGACCCAGATGAGGTGGAGGATGCAGAAGCAGTGGCGGAACTTGGACAGACAGAGGATTGACACACAAGTCGTGGGGACGGCAAGACTTGTGCAGCAGACCCTTCACCATCTATCACCATAGTTACCCAGTGGCCAGTCAGCGACATGTAACGTCCCTGTCCATGCTTACTGGTCCAAGTATCGGTGGTGAAATGCACCCGTTCACACACAGAGTTTCTCAAGGAAGCGGTGATGTTGTGTGCGACATGCTGGTGTAGCGCGGGCACACCTTTCTTAGAGAAGTAGTGGCGACTAGGCATCTGGTACTGGGGCACAGCGACAGACATAAGGTCTCTAAAATCCTGTGTGTCCACTAGGCGGAAAGGCAGCATTTCTGTAGTCAACAGCTTACAGAGGGATAGAGTCAACCTCTTCGCTTTGTCATGGGTCGCAGGAAGTGGCCTTTTATTTGACCACATCTGAGGGACAGAGATCTGGCTGCTGTGTGTAGACGGTGTTGAGTCGGGTGTCCCTGGAAAAATGCAGCTTTGTGAGGAAAGTGCAGGCGGAGACATGATGTTGCCTTCATCCAAAGTTGGTGCTATCGATGTCTGAGAGAGCTGTACACACTCACTTGTTTCCCCTTCCAAACCAACTGACGACCTACCAAGCAAACTGCCTGTTGCGGTTACAGTGGTGGAAGTTGTGGGTGGAAAAACAGGTGTGACAGCTGTCCCCACAGTCCTAGAAGATGACGAGCGCGCGGATGCACTGGAAGGGGCAGGCGGTGGATGGTTCGCTCCGCTAGGCCGCATTGCAGCACGGTGAGCTTCCCATCGGGCCATATGATATTTATTCATGTGACGATTCATGGAAGAAGTTGTCAAACTGCTGAGGTTTTGACCTCTACTAAGAGAACCATGACAAATTTTACAGATCACATAATTTGGGCGATCTTTTTCTATGTCAAAAAAGGACCTGGCTAGGCAAGGCTTAGAGGCCATGCGACCTGTTGATCCACCCCGAATAATGCTCAGAGGCAGAGTGGTGGCTGAGGATGCAGTTGTAGACGTGCTACCAGTGCTCCGACTGTGTCCAGGAAGGCGCCAGGTTACTTCGACGTCGGTTGCATCCTCCTCCACCGCCTCTGTTGACCTCCTCGAGTGTCTGACTGTGGGTTGACAGTAGGTGTGATCTAGAACTTAATCATCAATTGTTGTGTTTGCACTCCCCTACCCCTCAGACCGAGTTTCTTCTTGCCCTGACCGAATATTTAAGTTGTCATCCCAATCGGGTATCTGCGTCTCATCTTCATCAGTATGTTCCTCATTGCCTATAACCACAGTTGTTGGAAAGGCAGCATTTTGGTAGCCAACAGTTTGCATATGATGAAAGTCAACCTCCAAGCCATTTCATGCCCTTCTAAAAGCATGTAAAACACAGTGAGGGGACTCCAACCACAGTCTCCCTCGTTGCCACTAACTGGGCCACACACACCCCACTTGACTGGCATCGGTTGAGCCCCCTTTTGAAAAAGAAAAAGATGCTTTGCATGAAGCACTCTCAAAAATACGCGTGCCTTTCCCGTCCCCTGGCTGACCCAGGGGAAGAAAAGTCCTCTGAGAGCCATGACTTGTTCATCTTGGTTCTTTTAGAGACACAGCGAGGGGACTCCAACCACAGTCTCCCTCGTTGCCACTAACTGGGCCACACACACCCCACTTGACTGGCATCGGTTGAGCCCCCTTTTGAAAAAGAAAAAGATGCTTTGCATGAAGCACTCTCAAAAATACGCGTGCCTTTCCCGTCCCCTGGCTGACCCAGGGGAAGAAAAGTCCTCTGAGAGCCATGACTTGTTCATCTTGGTTCTTTTAGAGACACAGCGAGGGGACTCCAACCACAGTCTCCCTCGTTGCCACTAACTGGGCCACACACACCCCACTTGACTGGCATCGGTTGACCCCCCCTTTTGACAAAGAAAAAGATGCTTTGCATGAAGCACTCTCAAAAATACGCGTGCCTTTCCCGTCCCCTGGCTGACCCAGGGGAAGAAAAGTCCTCTGAGAGCCATGACTTGTTCATCTTGGTTCTTTTAGAGACACAGCGAGGGGACTCCAACCACAGTCTCCCTCGTTGCCACTAACTGGGCCACACACACCCCACTTGACTGGCATCGGTTGAGCCCCCTTTTGAAAAAGAAAAAGATGCTTTGCATGAAGCACTCTCAAAAATACGCGTGCCTTTCCCGTCCCCTGGCTGACCCAGGGGAAGAAAAGTCCTCTGAGAGCCATGACTTGTTCATCTTGGTTCTTTTAGAGACACAGCGAGGGGACTCCAACCACAGTCTCCCTCGTTGCCACTAACTGGGCCACACACACCCCACTTGACTGGCATCGGTTGACCCCCCCTTTTGACAAAGAAAAAGATGCTTTGCATGAAGCACTCTCAAAAATACGCGTGCCTTTCCCGTCCCCTGGCTGACCCAGGGGAAGAAAAGTCCTCTGAGAGCCATGACTTGTTCATCTTGGTTCTTTTAGAGACACAGCGAGGGGACTCCAACCACAGTCTCCCTCGTTGCCACTAACTGGGCCACACACACCCCACTTGACTGGCATCGGTTGAGCCCCCCTTTTGACAAAGAAAAAGATGCTTTGCATGAAGCACTCTCAAAAATACGCGTGCCTTTCCCGTCCCCTGGCTGACCCAGGGGAAGAAAAGTCCTCTGAGAGCCATGACTTGTTCATCTTGGTTCTTTTAGAGACACAGCGAGGGGACTCCAACCACAGTCTCCCTCGTTGCCACTAACTGGGCCACACACACCCCACTTGACTGGCATCGGTTGACCCCCCCTTTTGACAAAGAAAAAGATGCTTTGCATGAAGCACTCTCAAAAATACGCGTGCCTTTCCCGTCCCCTGGCTGACCCAGGGGAAGAAAAGTCCTCTGAGAGCCATGACTTGTTCATCTTGGTTCTTTTAGAGACACAGCGAGGGGACTCCAACCACAGTCTCCCTCGTTGCCACTAACTGGGCCACACACACCCCACTTGACTGGCATCGGTTGAGCCCCCTTTTGAAAAAGAAAAAGATGCTTTGCATGAAGCACTCTCAAAAATACGCGTGCCTTTCCCGTCCCCTGGCTGACCCAGGGGAAGAAAAGTCCTCTGACAGCCATGACTTGTTCATCTTGGTTCTTTTAGAGACACAGCGAGGGGACTCCAACCACAGTCTCCCTCGTTGCCACTAACTGGGCCACACACACCCCACTTGACTGGCATCGGTTGACCCCCCCTTTTGACAAAGAAAAAGATGCTTTGCATGAAGCACTCTCAAAAATACGCGTGCCTTTCCCGTCCCCTGGCTGACCCAGGGGAAGAAAAGTCCTCTGAGAGCCATGACTTGTTCATCTTGGTTCTTTTAGAGACACAGCGAGGGGACTCCAACCACAGTCTCCCTCGTTGCCACTAACTGGGCCACACACACCCCACTTGACTGGCATCGGTTGACCCCCCCTTTTGACAAAGAAAAAGATGCTTTGCATGAAGCACTCTCAAAAATACGCGTGCCTTTCCCGTCCCCTGGCTGACCCAGGGGAAGAAAAGTCCTCTGAGAGCCATGACTTGTTCATCTTGGTTCTTTTAGAGACACAGCGAGGGGACTCCAACCACAGTCTCCCTCGTTGCCACTAACTGGGCCACACACACCCCACTTGACTGGCATCGGTTGAGCCCCCTTTTGAAAAAGAAAAAGATGCTTTGCATGAAGCACTCTCAAAAATACGCGTGCCTTTCCCGTCCCCTGGCTGACCCAGGGGAAGAAAAGTCCTCTGAGAGCCATGACTTGTTCATCTTGGTTCTTTTAGAGACACAGCGAGGGGACTCCAACCACAGTCTCCCTCGTTGCCACTAACTGGGCCACACACACCCCACTTGACTGGCATCGGTTGAGCCCCCCTTTTGACAAAGAAAAAGATGCTTTGCATGAAGCACTCTCAAAAATACGCGTGCCTTTCCCGTCCCCTGGCTGACCCAGGGGAAGAAAAGTCCTCTGAGAGCCATGACTTGTTCATCTTGGTTCTTTTAGAGACACAGCGAGGGGACTCCAACCACAGTCTCCCTCGTTGCCACTAACTGGGCCACACACACCCCACTTGACTGGCATCGGTTGACCCCCCCTTTTGACAAAGAAAAAGATGCTTTTCATGAAGCACTCTCAAAAATACGCGTGCCTTTCCCGTCCCCTGGCTGACCCAGGGGAAGAAAAGTCCTCTGAGAGCCATGACTTGTTCATCTTGGTTCTTTTAGAGACACAGCGAGGGGACTCCAACCACAGTCTCCCTCGTTGCCACTAACTGGGCCACACACACCCCACTTGACTGGCATCGGTTGAGCCCCCTTTTGAAAAAGAAAAAGATGCTTTGCATGAAGCACTCTCAAAAATACGCGTGCCTTTCCCGTCCCCTGGCTGACCCAGGGGAAGAAAAGTCCTCTGACAGCCATGACTTGTTCATCTTGGTTCTTTTAGAGACACAGCGAGGGGACTCCAACCACAGTCTCCCTCGTTGCCACTAACTGGGCCACACACACCCCACTTGACTGGCATCGGTTGACCCCCCCTTTTGACAAAGAAAAAGATGCTTTGCATGAAGCACTCTCAAAAATACGCGTGCCTTTCCCGTCCCCTGGCTGACCCAGGGGAAGAAAAGTCCTCTGAGAGCCATGACTTGTTCATCTTGGTTCTTTTAGAGACACAGCGAGGGGACTCCAACCACAGTCTCCCTCGTTGCCACTAACTGGGCCACACACACCCCACTTGACTGGCATCGGTTGACCCCCCCTTTTGACAAAGAAAAAGATGCTTTGCATGAAGCACTCTCAAAAATACGCGTGCCTTTCCCGTCCCCTGGCTGACCCAGGGGAAGAAAAGTCCTCTGAGAGCCATGACTTGTTCATCTTGGTTCTTTTAGAGACACAGCGAGGGGACTCCAACCACAGTCTCCCTCGTTGCCACTAACTGGGCCACACACACCCCACTTGACTGGCATCGGTTGAGCCCCCTTTTGAAAAAGAAAAAGATGCTTTGCATGAAGCACTCTCAAAAATACGCGTGCCTTTCCCGTCCCCTGGCTGACCCAGGGGAAGAAAAGTCCTCTGAGAGCCATGACTTGTTCATCTTGGTTCTTTTAGAGACACAGCGAGGGGACTCCAACCACAGTCTCCCTCGTTGCCACTAACTGGGCCACACACACCCCACTTGACTGGCATCGGTTGAGCCCCCCTTTTGACAAAGAAAAAGATGCTTTGCATGAAGCACTCTCAAAAATACGCGTGCCTTTCGCCTCCCCTGGCTGACCCAGGGGAAGAAAAGTCCTCTGAGAGCCAGGTCCACATTGTCAGTGGACAGACACGTGTGCTTATCTGCCAGCAGACCCCCAGCAGCACTGAAGACAGGTTCCGAGAGAACGCTGGCTGCAGGACACGACAAGATCCTCAAGGCGTACGTGGCGAGCTCAGGCAATTTATCCAGATTGGAAGCCTAAAATGAGCAGGGCTCAAGTTGCACAATAATGGAATCGATGTTTCTTTGCATATACTCATATATCTGTGTGTCTCCCTCTTTTTCCTTGTCCAGCTGTTTTGTTTTCACATGAGTATATGTCCTTGTCACTTTCCCATGTGTTTGTGTTATGTTGTGAGTTGTTTGTCACCTTTTGGACACCTTTCAGGGTGTTTTCTAGGTGTTTTACTGTGTTTGTGATTGCCTGCCATTGTTTCCTATGGGCTCGAGTTCGGTTCGTCGAACGTTCGACGAGCCGAACTCGAGCCAGACCCCCCGTTCGGCGAACAGCCTCGAGCCGAACCGGGACCGGTTCGCTCATCTCTACTTATGAGGCACTTATCCAGAGGCACGCACACAGACCACGGTCATAGACCTAGTGCAGTACTTATATACATGTCTCATTGACCCAGATGAACATCAGCTGACCAGCAGGGGTGAGGCACATGAAAGAATTACAAACAGGTAGGAAGCACTCAAAGAAGAGAAAAAAAAAAAAAAAAAACAGACAGGATTTAACTAATTATACAACAGTAAAACAGCAGGTTAGCATACCAAAAGCAAAGGGACTTTAAATGTGTATGCAGGTGAGGAGATTAAAGTCAAGTCAGGAAATTCAGATGCATAGAACAACTGGACGGTCATACCTGTGAATGAGACAGATGGATTGTCAGAATCAGAGATGAATGGGGACCATGGAGAGTTAGGCCATAGAATTACATTTCATTTCTGGTATATTTCTGACACTTATGAGGCACTTATCCAGAGGCACGCACACAGACCACGGTCATAGACCTAGTGCAGTACTTATATACATGTCTCATTGACCCAGATGAACATCAGCTGACCAGCAGGGGTGAGGCACATGAAAGAATTACAAACAGGTAGGAAGCACTCAAAGAAGAGAAAAAAAAAAAACCAGACAGGATTTAACTAATTATACAACAGTAAAACAGCAGGTTAGCATACCAAAAGCAAAGGGACTTTAAATGTGTATGCAGGTGAGGAGATTAAAGTCAAGTCAGGAAATTCAGATGCATAGAACAACTGGACGGTCATACCTATGAATGAGACAGATGGATTGTCAGAATCAGAGATGAATGGGGACCATGGAGAGTTAGGCCATAGAATTACATTTCATTTCTGGTATATTTCTGACACTTATGAGGCACTTATCCAGAGGCACGCACACAGACCACGGTCATAGACCTAGTGCAGTACTTATATACATGTCTCATTGACCCAGATGAACATCAGCTGACCAGCAGGGGTGAGGCACATGAAAGAATTACAAACAGGTAGGAAGCACTCAAAGAAGAGAAAAAAAAAAAACCAGACAGGATTTAACTAATTATACAACAGTAAAACAGCAGGTTAGCATACCAAAAGCAAAGGGACTTTAAATGTGTATGCAGGTGAGGAGATTAAAGTCAAGTCAGGAAATTCAGATGCATAGAACAACTGGACGGTCATACCTGTGAATGAGACAGATGGATTGTCAGAATCAGAGATGAATGGGGACCATGGAGAGTTAGGCCATAGAATTACATTTCATTTCTGGTATATTTCTGACACTTATGAGGCACTTATCCAGAGGCACGCACACAGACCACGGTCATAGACCTAGTGCAGTACTTATATACATGTCTCATTGACCCAGATGAACATCAGCTGACCAGCAGGGGTGAGGCACATGAAAGAATTACAAACAGGTAGGAAGCACTCAAAGAAGAGAAAAAAAAAAAACAGACAGGATTTAACTAATTATACAACAGTAAAACAGCAGGTTAGCATACCAAAAGCAAAGGGACTTTAAATGTGTATGCAGGTGAGGAGATTAAAGTCAAGTCAGGAAATTCAGATGCATAGAACAACTGGACGGTCATACCTGTGAATGAGACAGATGGATTGTCAGAATCAGAGATGAATGGGGACCATGGAGAGTTAGGCCATAGAATTACATTTCATTTCTGGTATATTTCTGACACTTATGAGGCACTTATCCAGAGGCACGCACACAGACCACGGTCATAGACCTAGTGCAGTACTTATATACATGTCTCATTGACCCAGATGAACATCAGCTGACCAGCAGGGGTGAGGCACATGAAAGAATTACAAACAGGTAGGAAGCACTCAAAGAAGAGAAAAAAAAAAAACCAGACAGGATTTAACTAATTATACAACAGTAAAACAGCAGGTTAGCATACCAAAAGCAAAGGGACTTTAAATGTGTATGCAGGTGAGGAGATTAAAGTCAAGTCAGGAAATTCAGATGCATAGAACAACTGGACGGTCATACCTGTGAATGAGACAGATGGATTGTCAGAATCAGAGATGAATGGGGACCATGGAGAGTTAGGCCATAGAATTACATTTCATTTCTGGTATATTTCTGACACTTATGAGGCACTTATCCAGAGGCACGCACACAGACCACGGTCATAGACCTAGTGCAGTACTTATATACATGTCTCATTGACCCAGATGAACATCAGCTGACCAGCAGGGGTGAGGCACATGAAAGAATTACAAACAGGTAGGAAGCACTCAAAGAAGAGAAAAAAAAAAAACAGACAGGATTTAACTAATTATACAACAGTAAAACAGCAGGTTAGCATACCAAAAGCAAAGGGACTTTAAATGTGTATGCAGGTGAGGAGATTAAAGTCAAGTCAGGAAATTCAGATGCATAGAACAACTGGACGGTCATACCTGTGAATGAGACAGATGGATTGTCAGAATCAGAGATGAATGGGGACCATGGAGAGTTAGGCCATAGAATTACATTTCATTTCTGGTATATTTCTGACACTTATGAGGCACTTATCCAGAGGCACGCACACAGACCACGGTCATAGACCTAGTGCAGTACTTATATACATGTCTCATTGACCCAGATGAACATCAGCTGACCAGCAGGGGTGAGGCACATGAAAGAATTACAAACAGGTAGGAAGCACTCAAAGAAGAGAAAAAAAAAAAAAAAAAACAGACAGGATTTAACTAATTATACAACAGTAAAACAGCAGGTTAGCATACCAAAAGCAAAGGGACTTTAAATGTGTATGCAGGTGAGGAGATTAAAGTCAAGTCAGGAAATTCAGATGCATAGAACAACTGGACGGTCATACCTGTGAATGAGACAGATGGATTGTCAGAATCAGAGATGAATGGGGACCATGGAGAGTTAGGCCATAGAATTACATTTCATTTCTGGTATATTTCTGACACTTATGAGGCACTTATCCAGAGGCACGCACACAGACCACGGTCATAGACCTAGTGCAGTACTTATATACATGTCTCATTGACCCAGATGAACATCAGCTGACCAGCAGGGGTGAGGCACATGAAAGAATTACAAACAGGTAGGAAGCACTCAAAGAAGAGAAAAAAAAAAAAAAAAAACAGACAGGATTTAACTAATTATACAACAGTAAAACAGCAGGTTAGCATACCAAAAGCAAAGGGACTTTAAATGTGTATGCAGGTGAGGAGATTAAAGTCAAGTCAGGAAATTCAGATGCATAGAACAACTGGACGGTCATACCTGTGAATGAGACAGATGGATTGTCAGAATCAGAGATGAATGGGGACCATGGAGAGTTAGGCCATAGAATTACATTTCATTTCTGGTATATTTCTGACACTTATGAGGCACTTATCCAGAGGCACGCACACAGACCACGGTCATAGACCTAGTGCAGTACTTATATACATGTCTCATTGACCCAGATGAACATCAGCTGACCAGCAGGGGTGAGGCACATGAAAGAATTACAAACAGGTAGGAAGCACTCAAAGAAGAGAAAAAAAAAAAACAGACAGGATTTAACTAATTATACAACAGTAAAACAGCAGGTTAGCATACCAAAAGCAAAGGGACTTTAAATGTGTATGCAGGTGAGGAGATTAAAGTCAAGTCAGGAAATTCAGATGCATAGAACAACTGGACGGTCATACCTGTGAATGAGACAGATGGATTGTCAGAATCAGAGATGAATGGGGACCATGGAGAGTTAGGCCATAGAATTACATTTCATTTCTGGTATATTTCTGACACTTATGAGGCACTTATCCAGAGGCACGCACACAGACCACGGTCATAGACCTAGTGCAGTACTTATATACATGTCTCATTGACCCAGATGAACATCAGCTGACCAGCAGGGGTGAGGCACATGAAAGAATTACAAACAGGTAGGAAGCACTCAAAGAAGAGAAAAAAAAAAAAAACAGACAGGATTTAACTAATTATACAACAGTAAAACAGCAGGTTAGCATACCAAAAGCAAAGGGACTTTAAATGTGTATGCAGGTGAGGAGATTAAAGTCAAGTCAGGAAATTCAGATGCATAGAACAACTGGACGGTCATACCTGTGAATGAGACAGATGGATTGTCAGAATCAGAGATGAATGGGGACCATGGAGAGTTAGGCCATAGAATTACATTTCATTTCTGGCATATTTCTGACACTTATGAGGCACTTATCCAGAGGCACGCACACAGACCACGGTCATAGACCTAGTGCAGTACTTATATACATGTCTCATTGACCCAGATGAACATCAGCTGACCAGCAGGGGTGAGGCACATGAAAGAATTACAAACAGGTAGGAAGCACTCAAAGAAGAGAAAAAAAAAAAAAAAAAACAGACAGGATTTAACTAATTATACAACAGTAAAACAGCAGGTTAGCATACCAAAAGCAAAGGGACTTTAAATGTGTATGCAGGTGAGGAGATTAAAGTCAAGTCAGGAAATTCAGATGCATAGAACAACTGGACGGTCATACCTGTGAATGAGACAGATGGATTGTCAGAATCAGAGATGAATGGGGACCATGGAGAGTTAGGCCATAGAATTACATTTCATTTCTGGTATATTTCTGACACTTATGAGGCACTTATCCAGAGGCACGCACACAGACCACGGTCATAGACCTAGTGCAGTACTTATATACATGTCTCATTGACCCAGATGAACATCAGCTGACCAGCAGGGGTGAGGCACATGAAAGAATTACAAACAGGTAGGAAGCACTCAAAGAAGAGAAAAAAAAAAAAAAAAAACAGACAGGATTTAACTAATTATACAACAGTAAAACAGCAGGTTAGCATACCAAAAGCAAAGGGACTTTAAATGTGTATGCAGGTGAGGAGATTAAAGTCAAGTCAGGAAATTCAGATGCATAGAACAACTGGACGGTCATACCTGTGAATGAGACAGATGGATTGTCAGAATCAGAGATGAATGGGGACCATGGAGAGTTAGGCCATAGAATTACATTTCATTTCTGGTATATTTCTGACACTTATGAGGCACTTATCCAGAGGCACGCACACAGACCACGGTCATAGACCTAGTGCAGTACTTATATACATGTCTCATTGACCCAGATGAACATCAGCTGACCAGCAGGGGTGAGGCACATGAAAGAATTACAAACAGGTAGGAAGCACTCAAAGAAGAGAAAAAAAAAAAAAAAAACAGACAGGATTTAACTAATTATACAACAGTAAAACAGCAGGTTAGCATACCAAAAGCAAAGGGACTTTAAATGTGTATGCAGGTGAGGAGATTAAAGTCAAGTCAGGAAATTCAGATGCATAGAACAACTGGACGGTCATACCTGTGAATGAGACAGATGGATTGTCAGAATCAGAGATGAATGGGGACCATGGAGAGTTAGGCCATAGAATTACATTTCATTTCTGGTATATTTCTGACACTTATGAGGCACTTATCCAGAGGCACGCACACAGACCACGGTCATAGACCTAGTGCAGTACTTATATACATGTCTCATTGACCCAGATGAACATCAGCTGACCAGCAGGGGTGAGGCACATGAAAGAATTACAAACAGGTAGGAAGCACTCAAAGAAGAGAAAAAAAAAAAAAAAAACAGACAGGATTTAACTAATTATACAACAGTAAAACAGCAGGTTAGCATACCAAAAGCAAAGGGACTTTAAATGTGTATGCAGGTGAGGAGATTAAAGTCAAGTCAGGAAATTCAGATGCATAGAACAACTGGACGGTCATACCTGTGAATGAGACAGATGGATTGTCAGAATCAGAGATGAATGGGGACCATGGAGAGTTAGGCCATAGAATTACATTTCATTTCTGGTATATTTCTGACACTTATGAGGCACTTATCCAGAGGCACGCACACAGACCACGGTCATAGACCTAGTGCAGTACTTATATACATGTCTCATTGACCCAGATGAACATCAGCTGACCAGCAGGGGTGAGGCACATGAAAGAATTACAAACAGGTAGGAAGCACTCAAAGAAGAGAAAAAAAAAAAAAAAGAGACAGGATTTAACTAATTATACAACAGTAAAACAGCAGGTTAGCATACCAAAAGCAAAGGGACTTTAAATGTGTATGCAGGTGAGGAGATTAAAGTCAAGTCAGGAAATTCAGATGCATAGAACAACTGGACGGTCATACCTGTGAATGAGACAGATGGATTGTCAGAATCAGAGATGAATGGGGACCATGGAGAGTTAGGCCATAGAATTACATTTCATTTCTGGTATATTTCTGACACTTATGAGGCACTTATCCAGAGGCACGCACACAGACCACGGTCATAGACCTAGTGCAGTACTTATATACATGTCTCATTGACCCAGATGAACATCAGCTGACCAGCAGGGGTGAGGCACATGAAAGAATTACAAACAGGTAGGAAGCACTCAAAGAAGAGAAAAAAAAAAAAAAAAAACAGACAGGATTTAACTAATTATACAACAGTAAAACAGCAGGTTAGCATACCAAAAGCAAAGGGACTTTAAATGTGTATGCAGGTGAGGAGATTAAAGTCAAGTCAGGAAATTCAGATGCATAGAACAACTGGACGGTCATACCTGTGAATGAGACAGATGGATTGTCAGAATCAGAGATGAATGGGGACCATGGAGAGTTAGGCCATAGAATTACATTTCATTTCTGGTATATTTCTGACACTTATGAGGCACTTATCCAGAGGCACGCACACAGACCACGGTCATAGACCTAGTGCAGTACTTATATACATGTCTCATTGACCCAGATGAACATCAGCTGACCAGCAGGGGTGAGGCACATGAAAGAATTACAAACAGGTAGGAAGCACTCAAAGAAGAGGAAAAAAAAAAAAAAAAACAGACAGGATTTAACTAATTATACAACAGTAAAACAGCAGGTTAGCATACCAAAAGCAAAGGGACTTTAAATGTGTATGCAGGTGAGGAGATTAAAGTCAAGTCAGGAAATTCAGATGCATAGAACAACTGGACGGTCATACCTGTGAATGAGACAGATGGATTGTCAGAATCAGAGATGAATGGGGACCATGGAGAGTTAGGCCATAGAATTACATTTCATTTCTGGTATATTTCTGACACTTATGAGGCACTTATCCAGAGGCACGCACACAGACCACGGTCATAGACCTAGTGCAGTACTTATATACATGTCTCATTGACCCAGATGAACATCAGCTGACCAGCAGGGGTGAGGCACATGAAAGAATTACAAAGAGGTAGGAAGCACTCAAAGAAGAGAAAAAAAAAAAAAAAAAAACAGACAGGATTTAACTAATTATACAACAGTAAAACAGCAGGTTAGCATACCAAAAGCAAAGGGACTTTAAATGTGTATGCAGGTGAGGAGATTAAAGTCAAGTCAGGAAATTCAGATGCATAGAACAACTGGACGGTCATACCTGTGAATGAGACAGATGGATTGTCAGAATCAGAGATGAATGGGGACCATGGAGAGTTAGGCCATAGAATTACATTTCATTTCTGGTATATTTCTGACACTTATGAGGCACTTATCCAGAGGCACGCACACAGACCACGGTCATAGACCTAGTGCAGTACTTATATACATGTCTCATTGACCCAGATGAACATCAGCTGACCAGCAGGGGTGAGGCACATGAAAGAATTACAAACAGGTAGGAAGCACTCAAAGAAGAGAAAAAAAAAAAAAAAAAACCAGACAGGATTTAACTAATTATACAACAGTAAAACAGCAGGTTAGCATACCAAAAGCAAAGGGACTTTAAATGTGTATGCAGGTGAGGAGATTAAAGTCAAGTCAGGAAATTCAGATGCATAGAACAACTGGACGGTCATACCTGTGAATGAGACAGATGGATTGTCAGAATCAGAGATGAATGGGGACCATGGAGAGTTAGGCCATAGAATTACATTTCATTTCTGGTATATTTCTGACACTTATGAGGCACTTATCCAGAGGCACGCACACAGACCACGGTCATAGACCTAGTGCAGTACTTATATACATGTCTCATTGACCCAGATGAACATCAGCTGACCAGCAGGGGTGAGGCACATGAAAGAATTACAAACAGGTAGGAAGCACTCAAAGAAGAGAAAAAAAAAAAAAAAAAAAACAGACAGGATTTAACTAATTATACAACAGTAAAACAGCAGGTTAGCATACCAAAAGCAAAGGGACTTTAAATGTGTATGCAGGTGAGGAGATTAAAGTCAAGTCAGGAAATTCAGATGCATAGAACAACTGGACGGTCATACCTGTGAATGAGACAGATGGATTGTCAGAATCAGAGATGAATGGGGACCATGGAGAGTTAGGCCATAGAATTACATTTCATTTCTGGTATATTTCTGACACTTATGAGGCACTTATCCAGAGGCACGCACACAGACCACGGTCATAGACCTAGTGCAGTACTTATATACATGTCTCATTGACCCAGATGAACATCAGCTGACCAGCAGGGGTGAGGCACATGAAAGAATTACAAACAGGTAGGAAGCACTCAAAGAAGAGAAAAAAAAAAAAAAAAACCAGACAGGATTTAACTAATTATACAACAGTAAAACAGCAGGTTAGCATACCAAAAGCAAAGGGACTTTAAATGTGTATGCAGGTGAGGAGATTAAAGTCAAGTCAGGAAATTCAGATGCATAGAACAACTGGACGGTCATACCTGTGAATGAGACAGATGGATTGTCAGAATCAGAGATGAATGGGGACCATGGAGAGTTAGGCCATAGAATTACATTTCATTTCTGGTATATTTCTGACACTTATGAGGCACTTATCCAGAGGCACGCACACAGACCACGGTCATAGACCTAGTGCAGTACTTATATACATGTCTCATTGACCCAGATGAACATCAGCTGACCAGCAGGGGTGAGGCACATGAAAGAATTACAAACAGGTAGGAAGCACTCAAAGAAGAGAAAAAAAAAAAAAAAAAACAGACAGGATTTAACTAATTATACAACAGTAAAACAGCAGGTTAGCATACCAAAAGCAAAGGGACTTTAAATGTGTATGCAGGTGAGGAGATTAAAGTCAAGTCAGGAAATTCAGATGCATAGAACAACTGGACGGTCATACCTGTGAATGAGACAGATGGATTGTCAGAATCAGAGATGAATGGGGACCATGGAGAGTTAGGCCATAGAATTACATTTCATTTCTGGTATATTTCTGACACTTATGAGGCACTTATCCAGAGGCACGCACACAGACCACGGTCATAGACCTAGTGCAGTACTTATATACATGTCTCATTGACCCAGATGAACATCAGCTGACCAGCAGGGGTGAGGCACATGAAAGAATTACAAACAGGTAGGAAGCACTCAAAGAAGAGAAAAAAAAAAAAAACAGACAGGATTTAACTAATTATACAACAGTAAAACAGCAGGTTAGCATACCAAAAGCAAAGGGACTTTAAATGTGTATGCAGGTGAGGAGATTAAAGTCAAGTCAGGAAATTCAGATGCATAGAACAACTGGACGGTCATACCTGTGAATGAGACAGATGGATTGTCAGAATCAGAGATGAATGGGGACCATGGAGAGTTAGGCCATAGAATTACATTTCATTTCTGGTATATTTCTGACACTTATGAGGCACTTATCCAGAGGCACGCACACAGACCACGGTCATAGACCTAGTGCAGTACTTATATACATGTCTCATTGACCCAGATGAACATCAGCTGACCAGCAGGGGTGAGGCACATGAAAGAATTACAAACAGGTAGGAAGCACTCAAAGAAGAGAAAAAAAAAAAAAAAAACAGACAGGATTTAACTAATTATACAACAGTAAAACAGCAGGTTAGCATACCAAAAGCAAAGGGACTTTAAATGTGTATGCAGGTGAGGAGATTAAAGTCAAGTCAGGAAATTCAGATGCATAGAACAACTGGACGGTCATACCTGTGAATGAGACAGATGGATTGTCAGAATCAGAGATGAATGGGGACCATGGAGAGTTAGGCCATAGAATTACATTTCATTTCTGGTATATTTCTGACACTTATGAGGCACTTATCCAGAGGCACGCACACAGACCACGGTCATAGACCTAGTGCAGTACTTATATACATGTCTCATTGACCCAGATGAACATCAGCTGACCAGCAGGGGTGAGGCACATGAAAGAATTACAAACAGGTAGGAAGCACTCAAAGAAGAGAAAAAAAAAAAACCAGACAGGATTTAACTAATTATACAACAGTAAAACAGCAGGTTAGCATACCAAAAGCAAAGGGACTTTAAATGTGTATGCAGGTGAGGAGATTAAAGTCAAGTCAGGAAATTCAGATGCATAGAACAACTGGACGGTCATACCTGTGAATGAGACAGATGGATTGTCAGAATCAGAGATGAATGGGGACCATGGAGAGTTAGGCCATAGAATTACATTTCATTTCTGGTATATTTCTGACACTTATGAGGCACTTATCCAGAGGCACGCACACAGACCACGGTCATAGACCTAGTGCAGTACTTATATACATGTCTCATTGACCCAGATGAACATCAGCTGACCAGCAGGGGTGAGGCACATGAAAGAATTACAAACAGGTAGGAAGCACTCAAAGAAGAGAAAAAAAAAAAAACCAGACAGGATTTAACTAATTATACAACAGTAAAACAGCAGGTTAGCATACCAAAAGCAAAGGGACTTTAAATGTGTATGCAGGTGAGGAGATTAAAGTCAAGTCAGGAAATTCAGATGCATAGAACAACTGGACGGTCATACCTGTGAATGAGACAGATGGATTGTCAGAATCAGAGATGAATGGGGACCATGGAGAGTTAGGCCATAGAATTACATTTCATTTCTGGTATATTTCTGACACTTATGAGGCACTTATCCAGAGGCACGCACACAGACCACGGTCATAGACCTAGTGCAGTACTTATATACATGTCTCATTGACCCAGATGAACATCAGCTGACCAGCAGGGGTGAGGCACATGAAAGAATTACAAACAGGTAGGAAGCACTCAAAGAAGAGAAAAAAAAAAAAACAGACAGGATTTAACTAATTATACAACAGTAAAACAGCAGGTTAGCATACCAAAAGCAAAGGGACTTTAAATGTGTATGCAGGTGAGGAGATTAAAGTCAAGTCAGGAAATTCAGATGCATAGAACAACTGGACGGTCATACCTGTGAATGAGACAGATGGATTGTCAGAATCAGAGATGAATGGGGACCATGGAGAGTTAGGCCATAGAATTACATTTCATTTCTGGTATATTTCTGACACTTATGAGGCACTTATCCAGAGGCACGCACACAGACCACGGTCATAGACCTAGTGCAGTACTTATATACATGTCTCATTGACCCAGATGAACATCAGCTGACCAGCAGGGGTGAGGCACATGAAAGAATTACAAACAGGTAGGAAGCACTCAAAGAAGAGAAAAAAAAAAAACCAGACAGGATTTAACTAATTATACAACAGTAAAACAGCAGGTTAGCATACCAAAAGCAAAGGGACTTTAAATGTGTATGCAGGTGAGGAGATTAAAGTCAAGTCAGGAAATTCAGATGCATAGAACAACTGGACGGTCATACCTGTGAATGAGACAGATGGATTGTCAGAATCAGAGATGAATGGGGACCATGGAGAGTTAGGCCATAGAATTACATTTCATTTCTGGTATATTTCTGACACTTATGAGGCACTTATCCAGAGGCACGCACACAGACCACGGTCATAGACCTAGTGCAGTACTTATATACATGTCTCATTGACCCAGATGAACATCAGCTGACCAGCAGGGGTGAGGCACATGAAAGAATTACAAACAGGTAGGAAGCACTCAAAGAAGAGAAAAAAAAAAAAAAACAGACAGGATTTAACTAATTATACAACAGTAAAACAGCAGGTTAGCATACCAAAAGCAAAGGGACTTTAAATGTGTATGCAGGTGAGGAGATTAAAGTCAAGTCAGGAAATTCAGATGCATAGAACAACTGGACGGTCATACCTGTGAATGAGACAGATGGATTGTCAGAATCAGAGATGAATGGGGACCATGGAGAGTTAGGCCATAGAATTACATTTCATTTCTGGTATATTTCTGACACTTATGAGGCACTTATCCAGAGGCACGCACACAGACCACGGTCATAGACCTAGTGCAGTACTTATATACATGTCTCATTGACCCAGATGAACATCAGCTGACCAGCAGGGGTGAGGCACATGAAAGAATTACAAACAGGTAGGAAGCACTCAAAGAAGAGAAAAAAAAAAAAAAAAAACAGACAGGATTTAACTAATTATACAACAGTAAAACAGCAGGTTAGCATACCAAAAGCAAAGGGACTTTAAATGTGTATGCAGGTGAGGAGATTAAAGTCAAGTCAGGAAATTCAGATGCATAGAACAACTGGACGGTCATACCTGTGAATGAGACAGATGGATTGTCAGAATCAGAGATGAATGGGGACCATGGAGAGTTAGGCCATAGAATTACATTTCATTTCTGGTATATTTCTGACACTTATGAGGCACTTATCCAGAGGCACGCACACAGACCACGGTCATAGACCTAGTGCAGTACTTATATACATGTCTCATTGACCCAGATGAACATCAGCTGACCAGCAGGGGTGAGGCACATGAAAGAATTACAAACAGGTAGGAAGCACTCAAAGAAGAGAAAAAAAAAAAAAACAAACAGACAGGATTTAACTAATTATACAACAGTAAAACAGCAGGTTAGCATACCAAAAGCAAAGGGACTTTAAATGTGTATGCAGGTGAGGAGATTAAAGTCAAGTCAGGAAATTCAGATGCATAGAACAACTGGACGGTCATACCTGTGAATGAGACAGATGGATTGTCAGAATCAGAGATGAATGGGGACCATGGAGAGTTAGGCCATAGAATTACATTTCATTTCTGGTATATTTCTGACACTTATGAGGCACTTATCCAGAGGCACGCACACAGACCACGGTCATAGACCTAGTGCAGTACTTATATACATGTCTCATTGACCCAGATGAACATCAGCTGACCAGCAGGGGTGAGGCACATGAAAGAATTACAAACAGGTAGGAAGCACTCAAAGAAGAGAAAAAAAAAAAAACAGACAGGATTTAACTAATTATACAACAGTAAAACAGCAGGTTAGCATACCAAAAGCAAAGGGACTTTAAATGTGTATGCAGGTGAGGAGATTAAAGTCAAGTCAGGAAATTCAGATGCATAGAACAACTGGACGGTCATACCTGTGAATGAGACAGATGGATTGTCAGAATCAGAGATGAATGGGGACCATGGAGAGTTAGGCCATAGAATTACATTTCATTTCTGGTATATTTCTGACACTTATGAGGCACTTATCCAGAGGCACGCACACAGACCACGGTCATAGACCTAGTGCAGTACTTATATACATGTCTCATTGACCCAGATGAACATCAGCTGACCAGCAGGGGTGAGGCACATGAAAGAATTACAAACAGGTAGGAAGCACTCAAAGAAGAGAAAAAAAAAAAAACAGACAGGATTTAACTAATTATACAACAGTAAAACAGCAGGTTAGCATACCAAAAGCAAAGGGACTTTAAATGTGTATGCAGGTGAGGAGATTAAAGTCAAGTCAGGAAATTCAGATGCATAGAACAACTGGACGGTCATACCTGTGAATGAGACAGATGGATTGTCAGAATCAGAGATGAATGGGGACCATGGAGAGTTAGGCCATAGAATTACATTTCATTTCTGGTATATTTCTGACACTTATGAGGCACTTATCCAGAGGCACGCACACAGACCACGGTCATAGACCTAGTGCAGTACTTATATACATGTCTCATTGACCCAGATGAACATCAGCTGACCAGCAGGGGTGAGGCACATGAAAGAATTACAAACAGGTAGGAAGCACTCAAAGAAGAGAAAAAAAAAAAAAAAAAAACAGACAGGATTTAACTAATTATACAACAGTAAAACAGCAGGTTAGCATACCAAAAGCAAAGGGACTTTAAATGTGTATGCAGGTGAGGAGATTAAAGTCAAGTCAGGAAATTCAGATGCATAGAACAACTGGACGGTCATACCTGTGAATGAGACAGATGGATTGTCAGAATCAGAGATGAATGGGGACCATGGAGAGTTAGGCCATAGAATTACATTTCATTTCTGGTATATTTCTGACACTTATGAGGCACTTATCCAGAGGCACGCACACAGACCACGGTCATAGACCTAGTGCAGTACTTATATACATGTCTCATTGACCCAGATGAACATCAGCTGACCAGCAGGGGTGAGGCACATGAAAGAATTACAAACAGGTAGGAAGCACTCAAAGAAGAGAAAAAAAAAAAAAAAAAACAGACAGGATTTAACTAATTATACAACAGTAAAACAGCAGGTTAGCATACCAAAAGCAAAGGGACTTTAAATGTGTATGCAGGTGAGGAGATTAAAGTCAAGTCAGGAAATTCAGATGCATAGAACAACTGGACGGTCATACCTGTGAATGAGACAGATGGATTGTCAGAATCAGAGATGAATGGGGACCATGGAGAGTTAGGCCATAGAATTACATTTCATTTCTGGTATATTTCTGACACTTATGAGGCACTTATCCAGAGGCACGCACACAGACCACGGTCATAGACCTAGTGCAGTACTTATATACATGTCTCATTGACCCAGATGAACATCAGCTGACCAGCAGGGGTGAGGCACATGAAAGAATTACAAACAGGTAGGAAGCACTCAAAGAAGAGAAAAAAAAAAAAAAAAACAGACAGGATTTAACTAATTATACAACAGTAAAACAGCAGGTTAGCATACCAAAAGCAAAGGGACTTTAAATGTGTATGCAGGTGAGGAGATTAAAGTCAAGTCAGGAAATTCAGATGCATAGAACAACTGGACGGTCATACCTGTGAATGAGACAGATGGATTGTCAGAATCAGAGATGAATGGGGACCATGGAGAGTTAGGCCATAGAATTACATTTCATTTCTGGTATATTTCTGACACTTATGAGGCACTTATCCAGAGGCACGCACACAAACCACGGTCATAGACCTAGTGCAGTACTTATATACATGTCTCATTGACCCAGATGAACATCAGCTGACCAGCAGGGGTGAGGCACATGAAAGAATTACAAACAGGTAGGAAGCACTCAAAGAAGAGAAAAAAAAAAAAAAACCAGACAGGATTTAACTAATTATACAACAGTAAAACAGCAGGTTAGCATACCAAAAGCAAAGGGACTTTAAATGTGTATGCAGGTGAGGAGATTAAAGTCAAGTCAGGAAATTCAGATGCATAGAACAACTGGACGGTCATACCTGTGAATGAGACAGATGGATTGTCAGAATCAGAGATGAATGGGGACCATGGAGAGTTAGGCCATAGAATTACATTTCATTTCTGGTATATTTCTGACACTTATGAGGCACTTATCCAGAGGCACGCACACAGACCACGGTCATAGACCTAGTGCAGTACTTATATACATGTCTCATTGACCCAGATGAACATCAGCTGACCAGCAGGGGTGAGGCACATGAAAGAATTACAAACAGGTAGGAAGCACTCAAAGAAGAGAAAAAAAAAAAAAAAAAACCAGACAGGATTTAACTAATTATACAACAGTAAAACAGCAGGTTAGCATACCAAAAGCAAAGGGACTTTAAATGTGTATGCAGGTGAGGAGATTAAAGTCAAGTCAGGAAATTCAGATGCATAGAACAACTGGACGGTCATACCTGTGAATGAGACAGATGGATTGTCAGAATCAGAGATGAATGGGGACCATGGAGAGTTAGGCCATAGAATTACATTTCATTTCTGGTATATTTCTGACACTTATGAGGCACTTATCCAGAGGCACGCACACAGACCACGGTCATAGACCTAGTGCAGTACTTATATACATGTCTCATTGACCCAGATGAACATCAGCTGACCAGCAGGGGTGAGGCACATGAAAGAATTACAAACAGGTAGGAAGCACTCAAAGAAGAGAAAAAAAAAAAAAAAAAACAGACAGGATTTAACTAATTATACAACAGTAAAACAGCAGGTTAGCATACCAAAAGCAAAGGGACTTTAAATGTGTATGCAGGTGAGGAGATTAAAGTCAAGTCAGGAAATTCAGATGCATAGAACAACTGGACGGTCATACCTGTGAATGAGACAGATGGATTGTCAGAATCAGAGATGAATGGGGACCATGGAGAGTTAGGCCATAGAATTACATTTCATTTCTGGTATATTTCTGACACTTATGAGGCACTTATCCAGAGGCACGCACACAGACCACGGTCATAGACCTAGTGCAGTACTTATATACATGTCTCATTGACCCAGATGAACATCAGCTGACCAGCAGGGGTGAGGCACATGAAAGAATTACAAACAGGTAGGAAGCACTCAAAGAAGAGAAAAAAAAAAAAAAAAACAGACAGGATTTAACTAATTATACAACAGTAAAACAGCAGGTTAGCATACCAAAAGCAAAGGGACTTTAAATGTGTATGCAGGTGAGGAGATTAAAGTCAAGTCAGGAAATTCAGATGCATAGAACAACTGGACGGTCATACCTGTGAATGAGACAGATGGATTGTCAGAATCAGAGATGAATGGGGACCATGGAGAGTTAGGCCATAGAATTACATTTCATTTCTGGTATATTTCTGACACTTATGAGGCACTTATCCAGAGGCACGCACACAGACCACGGTCATAGACCTAGTGCAGTACTTATATACATGTCTCATTGACCCAGATGAACATCAGCTGACCAGCAGGGGTGAGGCACATGAAAGAATTACAAACAGGTAGGAAGCACTCAAAGAAGAGAAAAAAAAAAAAAAAAAACAGACAGGATTTAACTAATTATACAACAGTAAAACAGCAGGTTAGCATACCAAAAGCAAAGGGACTTTAAATGTGTATGCAGGTGAGGAGATTAAAGTCAAGTCAGGAAATTCAGATGCATAGAACAACTGGACGGTCATACCTGTGAATGAGACAGATGGATTGTCAGAATCAGAGATGAATGGGGACCATGGAGAGTTAGGCCATAGAATTACATTTCATTTCTGGTATATTTCTGACACTTATGAGGCACTTATCCAGAGGCACGCACACAGACCACGGTCATAGACCTAGTGCAGTACTTATATACATGTCTCATTGACCCAGATGAACATCAGCTGACCAGCAGGGGTGAGGCACATGAAAGAATTACAAACAGGTAGGAAGCACTCAAAGAAGAGAAAAAAAAAAAAAAAAAAACAGACAGGATTTAACTAATTATACAACAGTAAAACAGCAGGTTAGCATACCAAAAGCAAAGGGACTTTAAATGTGTATGCAGGTGAGGAGATTAAAGTCAAGTCAGGAAATTCAGATGCATAGAACAACTGGACGGTCATACCTGTGAATGAGACAGATGGATTGTCAGAATCAGAGATGAATGGGGACCATGGAGAGTTAGGCCATAGAATTACATTTCATTTCTGGTATATTTCTGACACTTATGAGGCACTTATCCAGAGGCACGCACACAGACCACGGTCATAGACCTAGTGCAGTACTTATATACATGTCTCATTGACCCAGATGAACATCAGCTTACCAGCAGGGGTGAGGCACATGAAAGAATTACAAACAGGTAGGAAGCACTCAAAGAAGAGAAAAAAAAAAACAAAAAAAAACAGACAGGATTTAACTAATTATACAACAGTAAAACAGCAGGTTAGCATACCAAAAGCAAAGGGACTTTAAATGTGTATGCAGGTGAGGAGATTAAAGTCAAGTCAGGAAATTCAGATGCATAGAACAACTGGACGGTCATACCTGTGAATGAGACAGATGGATTGTCAGAATCAGAGATGAATGGGGACCATGGAGAGTTAGGCCATAGAATTACATTTCATTTCTGGTATATTTCTGACACTTATGAGGCACTTATCCAGAGGCACGCACACAGACCACGGTCATAGACCTAGTGCAGTACTTATATACATGTCTCATTGACCCAGATGAACATCAGCTGACCAGCAGGGGTGAGGCACATGAAAGAATTACAAACAGGTAGGAAGCACTCAAAGAAGAGAAAAAAAAAAAAAAAAACAGACAGGATTTAACTAATTATACAACAGTAAAACAGCAGGTTAGCATACCAAAAGCAAAGGGACTTTAAATGTGTATGCAGGTGAGGAGATTAAAGTCAAGTCAGGAAATTCAGATGCATAGAACAACTGGACGGTCATACCTGTGAATGAGACAGATGGATTGTCAGAATCAGAGATGAATGGGGACCATGGAGAGTTAGGCCATAGAATTACATTTCATTTCTGGTATATTTCTGACACTTATGAGGCACTTATCCAGAGGCACGCACACAGACCACGGTCATAGACCTAGTGCAGTACTTATATACATGTCTCATTGACCCAGATGAACATCAGCTGACCAGCAGGGGTGAGGCACATGAAAGAATTACAAACAGGTAGGAAGCACTCAAAGAAGAGAAAAAAAAAAAAACAGACAGGATTTAACTAATTATACAACAGTAAAACAGCAGGTTAGCATACCAAAAGCAAAGGGACTTTAAATGTGTATGCAGGTGAGGAGATTAAAGTCAAGTCAGGAAATTCAGATGCATAGAACAACTGGACGGTCATACCTGTGAATGAGACAGATGGATTGTCAGAATCAGAGATGAATGGGGACCATGGAGAGTTAGGCCATAGAATTACATTTCATTTCTGGTATATTTCTGACACTTATGAGGCACTTATCCAGAGGCACGCACACAGACCACGGTCATAGACCTAGTGCAGTACTTATATACATGTCTCATTGACCCAGATGAACATCAGCTGACCAGCAGGGGTGAGGCACATGAAAGAAATACAAACAGGTAGGGAGCACTCAAAGAAGAGAAAAAAAAAAAAAAAACAGACAGGATTTAACTAATTATACAACAGTAAAACAGCAGGTTAGCATACCAAAAGCAAAGGGACTTTAAATGTGTATGCAGGTGAGGAGATTAAAGTCAAGTCAGGAAATTCAGATGCATAGAACAACTGGACGGTCATACCTGTGAATGAGACAGATGGATTGTCAGAATCAGAGATGAATGGGGACCATGGAGAGTTAGGCCATAGAATTACATTTCATTTCTGGTATATTTCTGACACTTATGAGGCACTTATCCAGAGGCACGCACACAGACCACGGTCATAGACCTAGTGCAGTACTTATATACATGTCTCATTGACCCAGATGAACATCAGCTGACCAGCAGGGGTGAGGCACATGAAAGAATTACAAACAGGTAGGAAGCACTCAAAGAAGAGAAAAAAAAAAAAAAAAAACAGACAGGATTTAACTAATTATACAACAGTAAAACAGCAGGTTAGCATACCAAAAGCAAAGGGACTTTAAATGTGTATGCAGGTGAGGAGATTAAAGTCAAGTCAGGAAATTCAGATGCATAGAACAACTGGACGGTCATACCTGTGAATGAGACAGATGGATTGTCAGAATCAGAGATGAATGGGGACCATGGAGAGTTAGGCCATAGAATTACATTTCATTTCTGGTATATTTCTGACACTTATGAGGCACTTATCCAGAGGCACGCACACAGACCACGGTCATAGACCTAGTGCAGTACTTATATACATGTCTCATTGACCCAGATGAACATCAGCTGACCAGCAGGGGTGAGGCACATGAAAGAATTACAAACAGGTAGGAAGCACTCAAAGAAGAGGAAAAAAAAAAAAAAAAACAGACAGGATTTAACTAATTATACAACAGTAAAACAGCAGGTTAGCATACCAAAAGCAAAGGGACTTTAAATGTGTATGCAGGTGAGGAGATTAAAGTCAAGTCAGGAAATTCAGATGCATAGAACAACTGGACGGTCATACCTGTGAATGAGACAGATGGATTGTCAGAATCAGAGATGAATGGGGACCATGGAGAGTTAGGCCATAGAATTACATTTCATTTCTGGTATATTTCTGACACTTATGAGGCACTTATCCAGAGGCACGCACACAGACCACGGTCATAGACCTAGTGCAGTACTTATATACATGTCTCATTGACCCAGATGAACATCAGCTGACCAGCAGGGGTGAGGCACATGAAAGAATTACAAACAGGTAGGAAGCACTCAAAGAAGAGAAAAAAAAAAAAAAAAACAGACAGGATTTAACTAATTATACAACAGTAAAACAGCAGGTTAGCATACCAAAAGCAAAGGGACTTTAAATGTGTATGCAGGTGAGGAGATTAAAGTCAAGTCAGGAAATTCAGATGCATAGAACAACTGGACGGTCATACCTGTGAATGAGACAGATGGATTGTCAGAATCAGAGATGAATGGGGACCATGGAGAGTTAGGCCATAGAATTACATTTCATTTCTGGTATATTTCTGACACTTATGAGGCACTTATCCAGAGGCACGCACACAGACCACGGTCATAGACCTAGTGCAGTACTTATATACATGTCTCATTGACCCAGATGAACATCAGCTGACCAGCAGGGGTGAGGCACATGAAAGAATTACAAACAGGTAGGAAGCACTCAAAGAAGAGAAAAAAAAAAAAAAAAACAGACAGGATTTAACTAATTATACAACAGTAAAACAGCAGGTTAGCATACCAAAAGCAAAGGGACTTTAAATGTGTATGCAGGTGAGGAGATTAAAGTCAAGTCAGGAAATTCAGATGCATAGAACAACTGGACGGTCATACCTGTGAATGAGACAGATGGATTGTCAGAATCAGAGATGAATGGGGACCATGGAGAGTTAGGCCATAGAATTACATTTCATTTCTGGTATATTTCTGACACTTATGAGGCACTTATCCAGAGGCACGCACACAGACCACGGTCATAGACCTAGTGCAGTACTTATATACATGTCTCATTGACCCAGATGAAGATCAGCTGACCAGCAGGGGTGAGGCACATGAAAGAATTACAAACAGGTAGGAAGCACTCAAAGAAGAGAAAAAAAAAAAAAAACAAACAGACAGGATTTAACTAATTATACAACAGTAAAACAGCAGGTTAGCATACCAAAAGCAAAGGGACTTTAAATGTGTATGCAGGTGAGGAGATTAAAGTCAAGTCAGGAAATTCAGATGCATAGAACAACTGGACGGTCATACCTGTGAATGAGACAGATGGATTGTCAGAATCAGAGATGAATGGGGACCATGGAGAGTTAGGCCATAGAATTACATTTCATTTCTGGTATATTTCTGACACTTATGAGGCACTTATCCAGAGGCACGCACACAGACCACGGTCATAGACCTAGTGCAGTACTTATATACATGTCTCATTGACCCAGATGAACATCAGCTGACCAGCAGGGTTGAGGCACATGAAAGAATTACAAACAGGTAGGAAGCACTCAAAGAAGAGAAAAAAAAAAAAAAAAAACAGACAGGATTTAACTAATTATACAACAGTAAAACAGCAGGTTAGCATACCAAAAGCAAAGGGACTTTAAATGTGTATGCAGGTGAGGAGATTAAAGTCAAGTCAGGAAATTCAGATGCATAGAACAACTGGACGGTCATACCTGTGAATGAGACAGATGGATTGTCAGAATCAGAGATGAATGGGGACCATGGAGAGTTAGGCCATAGAATTACATTTCATTTCTGGTATATTTCTGACACTTATGAGGCACTTATCCAGAGGCACGCACACAGACCACGGTCATAGACCTAGTGCAGTACTTATATACATGTCTCATTGACCCAGATGAACATCAGCTGACCAGCAGGGGTGAGGCACATGAAAGAATTACAAACAGGTAGGAAGCACTCAAAGAAGAGAAAAAAAAAAAAAAAAAACCAGACAGGATTTAACTAATTATACAACAGTAAAACAGCAGGTTAGCATACCAAAAGCAAAGGGACTTTAAATGTGTATGCAGGTGAGGAGATTAAAGTCAAGTCAGGAAATTCAGATGCATAGAACAACTGGACGGTCATACCTGTGAATGAGACAGATGGATTGTCAGAATCAGAGATGAATGGGGACCATGGAGAGTTAGGCCATAGAATTACATTTCATTTCTGGTATATTTCTGACACTT
>NW_027445202.1:0-82772 GCF_048569485.1 Anomaloglossus baeobatrachus | reverse complement strand
CTGGGTGACATGGTAGATATGTTGGTGAAATTACACCTTTACATTTCTAATGGCCGCTCAGGTTTATGGGGGTTCAGCATTTCCTCTAAAAAAAATAGTGATTGTCTAACAAACTAGAAAACACAGTGGTGATCAGCATCAGTGATTCTCTCATTGTGATTGAATGAAAATCCGTTCATCACATATGTCGCGGGCGGTGGGGCGCTGCGCTCGCTAACACTCGGTCTGGCGCTGCTGCTGCTGGTGCTGCTGCTCGGTGGCTCGAGCGATGGCCGGATCGGGGGACTCGAGCGGCGCTCCTCACCCGTGAGTGAAAGGGGAATGATTGGTGTGGGGAGATTGTCCGTGACGCCACCCATGGTGTGTGGTGACGGTGGCACCACCGCTGCTGGTGACGGGAATCCTGGGAGAGATGACAGGGGGCATCGAGGATGTTTTCCCCTCCGTGGGTAGGTGCTCCCGGGGCCCGATGGAGTTGACGGGGTGGCTTGACCGGTGGGGGTGCAGGGTCGCAGGGACAGCACGGCGCGGTGCCGGACGGCACTGGTGTACTCACTCAGATAGTCAATGACAGAGTCTCTGGTAAACCAAACGGCTGGATGGACGGGTCCCGCAGCCGGCTGCAGTGCTGATGTTGTGCTCTCCCCGGACGGCTGATGGTGGCTGTCTTTCCCTGCACCTGTGTACTTGGTTGACTCCGATGGTTCCCCAAACGGTAGTCCGCTCCCCGGCATATAGGTGCCGTAGGAGCCCTTTTGCCCGCAGGCGCTGGCCCTTGGATCTCTAGCCTTGGCGGTGGCTGTATATCCTCATGGTGTGAGCGGTTGCCTTCTAACGGGACTTGGGTTGTTAGGAAACCCCTGGTGTTCCGGTCACACTTGGTATTTGACCTTTGCTGGCGACTCCAAGCCTGGTCTGGGTCCGATGGCCCTGCCTGTGTGCTAACTTCAGTCCGGTCCCCGGTTCGGTACCGGTGGGCCACCGCCCAACCCCGGTCCTACAGTTCTGCGGAGATCCGTCACTCCTGCAGACGACCACCACCGTCTGCCAACCTTGCTTTAGGTGCCTGGGCTCCAACCCAGACACCGCAGTAGTTTACTCCTTCCATTTCCACCTCCAAACACTATCTGCTCTCCTTTTCCTGCCTCCAGGACTGTGAACTCCTCGATGGGCGGGGCCAACCACCTGGACATCAGCCCCTGGAGGGAGGCAACAAGGATTTTTGTTTGCATGCTGTAACTGCCTAGGGTGGGGGTGTGTGCATATTGTTGCAGTCTGTGACCCCTGGCTAGTCCAGGGCGTCACACTCCCCCTTGGTAAAACGCAGACCGTCCGCGGGCTGCCCGTCCATCACCGGTTTTATTTTTACAACTGTAAAAGATAAATAACATTTAATATTCAACATATGTATATTTAGGAATCTTCCCTTACGGGAGGTGCATAGCTTTAACGTTGCAAACATTTTTATTAACATACGGACGGTTGTCTTCCGCTCTCCCACCCAAGCAACCTAGCCCTGGTGCTGCCCCTAAAAAGTGGGCAGCACCCCATTACCCCAGTCCAGGTTCAGGCTGCCCGAGCGGGTACGGTAATGCGCACTTCAGGGGACCCCACGTCCAGGGGGATCCCTGACCCCCGGAGGATGGCCACCGGTCCAGGTGGTGGCCGGACCCCAGCCTGCTCCGCTGCGGGTCCCTCCTCCAATCTGCCTCTCCGGAGGCGGCACTGACGGAAAACAGCCCATAACATTATTTACAATCCCACAAGTTCGTGGGTGGCCTGCCAGTTCTCGGCCTTGTCCATGAGTAGTCTCTCATGCAGCAACAAAACACAAAGGGTCCCTCCGGGACTTATTTACATGGTTAACACCTTGCACCCCTAGATGGTAGTTTCCCTGTACCTAAGTGGGGGCCTACCTAGGTTGGGGCGTGTGGACCTTCTGGGCCCAATGTTGTTAGTGGAGGGCAGGGGAACAGAGAAAGCAGCTGGTTCCTCTTCCCATGTAACAGATATGGCTGTTGGAGACCCATGGGGGTCGGGCATAGGTGCATCCCTGGGCGCTGGCTCAGACGGTTCGGTGGCGGTTCTCTCCGTTTCTATTTTTTCCACGGGTTGTGGGAACATTACCACCGGAACAAGCACCGCACCGTTCTGCATCGGCCAGTCTGCTGGAAAGTCACCCATTACTGTATGGATCATCTCTCCTTCCTTATTCTCACTCGGTTTCGGGACTGGAACTTCATTTGTCAGCCTTAAACGGGGTGGACACCTTTTCAAGTGATCTCTGGAGACCGTAGCCGCGGTTTTTCCTTGGTCACGACTAATCCGATAGGCCTTTTCATTCTCCCATTCAGTAGGCTGGATGACATACGGGGTCTTCTCCCATTGATCATCGAGCTTATGGGTTCTTCTTTTCCATTTCAGCACCACATCCCCGGGCTCAAAGGGGGTGGAGGAGGCCCATTTGTTAAAGCGCTGTTCCTGTTTTGTTCGGCTCTGACACAGGTTCCTCTCCACGTATTCCTGAACCTGTCGGTACTGGATTTGCCGTCGGGCATCCCAGCCTGTAGTTGAAGGAAGGGCCTTGGGAGCTTCCAAGTCCATTTCTAGGTCCACCGGCAGCCGGCCCGGTCGGGCTCTCATCAGATACGCCGGGGTACATTTAGTAGAACTACTGGGGACGTTGTTGTACATGTCAATCAGGTCAGGTAGCTTCTCTGGCCACAGGTTTCGCTCTTCCAGCGGTATCAAATTGAGGTGATCCAGGACCAGGTGGTTCATCTTTTCGCACATCCCGTTAGTCTGGGCATGATATGGCGTGGTCCTGATCTTCTTGCAACCATACAATTGACAGAATTCTTGAAATACTTCTGCTTCAAAGGCGGAGCCCTGGTCCGTAAGCACCCTCTTCGGGTAGCCGTGCGGTCGGCAGAAATAGGCCTGGAATGATCTAGCCGCGGTACGGCCGGTCAAGTCCTTGACTGGAACAACCACGATGAATCTAGAGTAGTGGTCGACGATGGTCAAGGCATAGGTGTATCCGCTCCGGCTAGGTGTAAGCTTGATGTGATCCAGTGCAACCAATTCCAGCGGTTGATGGGTGACGATCGGATGTAGAGGGGCACTTTGGCTGGTGTTGTCCTTCCTTTTCAGCACACAGGGGCCGCACTCCCAGCACCAGGCCTCCACAGACTCTCGCATACCACTCCAATAGAACCGTTCTCTCAGCAACATCTCCAGCTTTTTCCAGCCGAAATGCCCGGCGCCATCGTTGTATGCTCGTAGGACTTTGGGCACGCTGGCCTGAGGGACCACCAGCTGACGAACCTTCTCGTGAGTCTTCAGGTTAATCAGCCCCCGATACAGCTTCCCTTCATGCAGGTATAGCCGAGCCCGTTCTTTCCACAGGCGCTGGGCCTCAGAGGGAGCTGTCGGATCCATTCCGGAGGAGCCTTGCTCGATCATGGTCTTAACCAGCTGGACAGCAGGCGCTTGATCTTGGGCTTCTTGCCATCCCTGATTGGGTAACGGGTCCAGGGCCACCTGTTGTTGTTTGACGTATAGTTTTTCGACCGGCGGCCGATGGAACGCAGGCAACTCGATTTCTTCGAGGTCGTCGTCTTCTGGCCCCCCATCTGGCAGGTGGGGCATCCGGGATAACGCGTCCGCGTTGGTGTTCTTGCGGCCAGCTCGGTATTTAATAGTGAAGTCGTATTTAGACAACCTGGCTACCCACCGTTGCTCCAGAGCGCCCATCTTGGCCGTATCCAGATGGGTTAGCGGATTATTGTCCGTGTAAGCGGTGAATTTTGCCGCTGTGAGGTAATGTCGGAACTTCTCGGTGATTGCCCACACCAGGGCCAGGAACTCCAGCTTGAAAGAGCTGTAATTTTTGGGGTTTCGTTTCGTGGGCCGGAGCTTTCTGCTGGCGTAGGCGATCACTTTTTCTTTCCCGTCTTGGACCTGGGACAGGACTGCTCCCAAGCCCACGTTGCTGGCATCGGTGTAAAGGACAGACGGAAGGCTGTAGTCGAGGTACGCCAGGACCTCTTCTCCCGTCAAGGCCGTCTTCAGCTGGTGGAAGGACTCTTCATGCTTCTCCTTCCACACGAACAGAGGCCCAGGGGCCCTGCCACCCTTGGTCTGTCCCACGAGGAGGTCTTGCATAGACGCAGCCATCTTCGTATACCCCTTGATGAAGCGGCGGTAGTAGCCCACTAGGCCCAGGAACTGTCTCACCTCTCTCACGGTGGTCGGCCTCGGCCAGTCTTGGATAGCCGTGATCTTCTAGGGGTCTGGGGTGACACCTTTGGCGCTCACCACGTGTCCGAGGTACTGTACCTTAGGCTTCAGTAGATGGCACTTGGAGGGCTTCAGCTTCATCACATATTTGGCAAGGGACGCAAACACTTCTTTCAGGTGCTCCAGGTGGGCCTCGTACGTCTGGGAGTATCCGATCACATCGTCCACATACAGCAAGACGGATTCGAAATTGAGATGTCCCAGGCAACACTCCATGAGCCGCTGGAAGGTTCCGGGGGCATTGCACAGCCCGAACGGCATGCTGTTGAACTCACAGAGTCCCATGGGAGTAGCGAATGCAGTCTTTTCACGGTCCTCGGGGGCGACCGCCACCTGCCAGTATCCACTGGTAAGATCAAGAGTAGAGAAGAAGTTAGCTGTTCTCAGCGCAGCTAGCGACTCTTCGATACGGGGGAGAGGATAGGCATCCTTGTGCGTTATCTGGTTGATCTTCCGGTAATCCACACACATTCTCATGATGCAGTCATTCTTTTTCACCAGCACCAGTGGGGCTGCCTAGGGACTACAACAATCCCGAATGACCCCTGCCTCCTTCATGTTCCTCAACATGTCATTAGCGCATTGGTAGTGTGGTTGCGTGATGGGCCTATATCTCTCTTTGATTGGTGGATGTAGGCCTGTGGGGATATGGTGTTGAACCCTTTTACTTCTCCCAAAATCTAATGGGTGTTTGCTGAAAACCTGTCCATACTCTTGTACCACCCTGTGTACCCCCTCTTTGTGATGCATGGGTGTGGTTTCGGTGCCTATATGTAATTCCTGGCACCACGTCTCTAGCTGTTCGGAGGGTATGTGGTTACTGACAGGGGGTGCTGAGGTAGGTGGGGTGGCCTCGTGAATGGTGTGAGGGTCTAGGGTAAGCAACTTGGCCAGTGTGGCGTAACGGGGAAGCCTGACTTCTTCCTCCCCACAATTCAGCACTCTCACAGGCATTCTTCCCTTCTTGACATCAACCACCCCTCTGGCCGCCATCACCGTGGGCCAGTGTTCCGAAGGCATGGGTTCCACCATTGCCGGGTAGTCGCACCCTTGAGGACCTACTGCTGCCCTGCACCAGATCATCATCTCACTTCTGGGGGGCACTACCAAGGGGGCCACATCCATCACCCTCACGCCACCAATCTCTCCACCCGTTGAATTCACTTGCTGCCGATATAGGAGGGCCCGTATCTCACGCTGCACAGCTCTCTGTCGGCCTCCTCCTGCTGTGGCGGCCAACTGCTGCAACAGACTCAGCACCTCACTCATACAATGCTCCATCACATTGGTCCCTAGGACTACTTTTGGGTTATGATCACTGGGTTCATTCATCACCACAATCATCCCTTGGTGTTTTAGCTCCGCACGTCCCACGGTTAGGGTCACTTGTTTGTATCCCACCTGAGTTAAAGGGAGTCCATTGGCTGCAACCAGGATCAGGCTATCATCAAGGGGGGGCAAGTTCATCAGTGCCCTAATACTGCTGGTACAGTGAGTATGGTATCGTGGTTACCTGTGATCCTGTGTCCAATAGGGCCATAAGCGGGATGCCGTCTACTGCCAGAGGGATGATGGGGCGAGCTCCGACGTACCGGTCTCACCAGTCGGGGGGGCCGTAGGTGTCTACTCCTGAGGATTGGCCCTTGGCCCCAGGGGTTGCTCGTTTAACGGACACCGCCTAGAGTAGTGCCTGGGCTTGCTGCACCTGTAACAAATAGGAGGCCCATACCGTGAGTCATTGGTCTTTCTCCGCTGCATCCAGGGGACGTCCTCTGGGCTGTCAGCGAGTTGGATCCTCCCTGGGGGCTTGACATTCGTCGGGAGCTGGAGTGCGGCGAGGATCTTGGCTAGGTCTCCATCCATGCGGCGGACCTGGGCAGCCAGCTCCTCCATCATCCCGGCGGGCGCAGCAGGGACCGGTAGCGCCGGGAGAGTAGGCGCCACCGTGATGGGAGCAGTTTCAGCCGGCCATGGGGCCGCATCGGGGGCGTCTGGTGCTGGGGGCTGCAGGGCCTTGATGGCCCGCTCCTTCAATACTGCAAAGTCCAGATCCGGGTGCTCCAGGGCCCACAGCCGTAGCTGCTTGCGGTCGTCCGCGGACCCCAGTCCCTGCAAGAATTGTTCCACGAGCATCTTATTGCTGTCCACCTCTTTAATAGTATCCACTTGCTTCAGAGCACGGAGAGCGGTTTGAAGGCGCAAGGCATAGTCTCTTATATTATCCACAGGCCGCTGTCAGCACTGGTAAAACTGCATCCATAGCTCCGCTTCCGTGCGGGTCTCAAAAGCGGTTTGGAGTTTCTAAAAAATGATAGTCACCGAGGCCCGGTCCGCGTCGGTCCAGGTCTCCGTCTCCTGCTCAGCCGTGCCGGTTAGCTGCCCCAGCACTACCGCTGCCCATTGCATGTCCGTCAAGGGGTATAAATCGAGGACCGGGCTAATCTTTTTCCAGAACACCTGCAAAGCATCAGGTTTCCCATCGTACTGCGGTAGCCAGGTAGCACCGGGCACATAGGGCAGAGAGAATGGCATCACTTTGGCGACCGCTGGACCCGCAGCCAGCCCCGCTCCTGCGGCCGGAGTACGGGCTGCCCCGTCTCTGTCTGCGGGCGCCGCTGCGGCTGCGACCGCCGCTCCTCCAACGGCTCCGTCGGGCGCAGACATCTTCTTCCCGTCTCCCCTTGGTACTTTCTAGCACTCTTTCTCTCTCGGGGGCGGGGCTTCTCCTTCGCGCCTTCCCTGCTCGGGGAAGACGCTCGAGCGGGAAATCTTGAGGGAAAGATGGCGGCGCTTCAAATTTTTCCGCCGGACGCCGCCCGCGGGGACCACAAGGCGCACGTCCACTGGTAAGTCAGATCCTGTTCGTGATGCCAAGTTGTTGCGGGCGGCGGGGCGCTGCGCTTGCTAACGCTTGGGTCCGGCGCTGCTGCTGCTCGGTGGCTCGAGCGGTGGGCCAGATCCGGGGACTCGAGCGGCGCTCCTCGCCCGTGAGTGAAAGGGGAATGATTGGTATGGGAAGATTGTCCGTGACACCACCCACGGTGTGTGGTGACAGTGGCACCACCGCTGCCGGTGACGGGAATCCCGGGAGAGATGACAGGGAGCAGCGAGGATGTTTTCCCCCTCCGTGGGTAGGGGGGTTGGTGCTCCCGGGGCCCGATGGAGTTGACGGGGACGCTTGACCGGTGGGGGTGCAGGGTCGCAGGGACAGCGCGGCGCGGTGCCGGACGGCACTGGTGTACTCACTCAGATAGTCAATGACAGAGTCTCTGGTAAACCAAACGGCCGGATGGACGGGTCCCGCAGCCGGCTGCAGTGCTGATGTTGTGCTCTCCCCGGACGGCTGATGGTGGCTGTCTTTCCCTGCACCTGTGTACTTGGTTGACTCCGATGGTTCCCCAAACGGTAGTCCGCTCCCCGGCGTATAGGTGCCGTAGGAGCCCTTTTGCCCGCAGGCGCTGGCCCTTGGATCTCTACCCTTGGCGGTGGCTGTATATCCTCAAGATGTGAGCGGTTGCCTTCTAACGGGACTTGGGTTGTTAAGAAACCCCTGGGGTTCCGGTCACACTTGGTATTTGACCTTTGCTGGTGACTCTAAGCCTGGTCGGGGTCCGATGGCCCTGCCTGTGTGCTAACTTCACTCCAGTCCCCGGTTTGGTACCGGTGGGCCACCGCCCAACCCCGGTCCTACGGTTCCGCGTCGATCCACCTCTCCTGCAGACGGCCACCACCGTCTGCCAACCTTGCTGTCAGTGCCTGGGCTCCCTCCCAGACACCAGCAGTAGCTCCTCTCACTTTAACTGCTCAACACTATCTGCTTCCTTTTCCCGCCTCCAGGCCTGTGAACTCCTCAGTGGGTGGGGCCAACCGCCTGGCTCCACCCCACCTGGTGTGGACATCAGCCCCTGGAGGGAGGCAACAAGGATTTTGTGTCTGACTCTGGTGTTTCTGCCCGGGGGTGGGGGTGTGAGTGTTATTCATGTGGCTACCTGGCTAGTCCAGGGCGCCACACAACAATCCCCTGATACGTCCGGGCTCGCAGGCCCCTGCCATTGCCATACCCTGCACAGAGACACTGAGTCCCGGAGTCCCGGGGAAACCATTTCTACCCACGGAGGGGTTAACATCCAGCTGCCACTACATCTCCCCCGGCTGTCCCACAACAGCAGGGGTGGTGTCCCACTTCCCCAGGCACCGTGGGTGGCGTCACGAACTGAGTACGGTCAAGCCAGTACAACTACGTCCTCCTTTTCATTTGGCGTGTCCGCGTGACCCCCGGGTCTGGAGGATCCCTCGAGCCACACACAGCGGGTCCAGATCCGAGCAGCCCGGCTGCTACAGGCATGGGAGCGGCACACTTGCATCAGATACAGAATATCTGCAGGTAGGAAAAGTGTGACGCCCTGGCGCTGCCAAGTGGTCACACACAAATAGACTCCTGCACAACACCCTCCCTCACAGGGTTACACCAAGCCAACAAAACCCTAGTCACCCCCACAAAGCAGGACAGGCACACCAGTAGGCGGGACCAGGTGGAAGGAAATGCCCACCTAGGGGTCTAGAGAGTCCGGGGGGGGGAAAGAGTGAGTTCAGGTTGAGCTTCAAGTGAGAGTTGAAGTGGAGAGTGAGAGTTGAGAGAGGAGAGAGTAAAGTGCAAGTGAGAAGCCAGAGAGGAAAGGCCGTCGGGGTTGGAGCCCCGGCGAGCTGGCTAGGTGGCAGACGGTGGTCCGTGTCTGACAGGAGACGGGAAGACGGCTGCCGGAGATCTGAGGTGGACAGGGACAGGGTAGGAGCCTGCCGGTACAGACACCGGAGAACCGACCCGGAAACCGTGCACAGAGGGGGTACCTGGACCCTGAAGCAGAGACTGGAACAACCGACTTTGTTAATTAACCAGTTGAGGACAGGATTACATTTCCTGTCCCACCCAAAGTCCCAATAGCAGACCAGCAGCCCACTGGGGGGATAGGGCATTCGCCAGGGCCCCTTTAGATCCCAAGGGTCAGCGTCTGCGGGCAAGGCTCCCACTCGTAGTTCTGGGAGTGGACTCCTGAGTTCCATACCGAAAAGTCCAAACTAAAAACAGTTCAGAGGAAAGTGACACAGACCATCACCCCGGTGAGGGACCAGAATACACCCGGCCGCGGAGCTCTGGCCACTGGCACCTTAGTTACACTGGACTTGTGTGATTTCTTCAATAGTGAGTAGCCTAACATCCCCCGGTCCGACTGGGTTCGCCGGCCCCTGCAGCCACCATCCTCAGCACAGAGACACTGGGCCCCGGGGCATCCATCCCTATCCACGGAGGGGTTAACATCCAGCTGCCATCCCATCGCCCCCGGGTGCTCCCCAACAGTAGCGGTGGTGTCACATCTCACCACTAGACTTGAGCGATGTTCGAGGTTCGATATTCGCCAATTTCATGTTTGAATGATTTTACGGGTGCTTGAGATCGAACTCGAGCTTTTTGCTAAAAGCTCGACAGTTCGAGTAACGTTCGAGAACGGTTCAATCAACAAAAAGCCTAGCTAGTTACTAGCTGGCTTTTTACTTTAATAGTCTGAGTCACTGTGATTTACGCTATTATCAAATTTCAGCGTATAGTGTATGGGGGGGACGCGGTTTAGATCTGTGCTGCTGCTGAGTGCTGATATAATGCTGATCGCCATTTTTTTTTCCTAACCGTGCGTGCAGTGGGGCGGGCCAGGCAGTCATCCAATCACAGACACACACACAGCTAAGTGGATTTTTGCCAGACAAGCAAGTGCATGTGTCATAGGCTGTGCATGTCACATGTCCTTGCCTTATAAGATACTGCCATTTTCCCCGTCGCCGCCATTATCTGCCTTCTGTGTGTGGGTGACAGTCACCGCTCACGCTGCTGCTCCCGCTCCTGCTGTGTGCGCTATAGACATAGTGCAATCTACATCGCATTGTAGGGATTAGGGACTGCTGGTTATTTCAGCCCTTTTCAGGGCTGATTTCCAGGCGTTCATAGCCATAGCTGCTAGGCAGGTCTGTGCAAACGCTGTGTACAGCTTTAGATAACAACGTCTGACTACCTCAGCTCAGGAAATTCCTTGCTGCATTTTTTCATTAGCAGGGATAGAAAGTGAGGCTTCCTTTCCTGTCCTGGTACCCACAGAACCCGGGCACTTTACCCACCTGCCCAGTTTTGCCACGCTTTTTTATTTGCCCAAAGAGCTGACACTTTGTGTGCCATCCTAAAAGTGTCTGGAATACTAAGTTAGTGTTCCTTTCTTGTCCTGGTACCCACAGAACCCGGGCACTCTACCCACCTGTCCAGTTTTGCCATGTTATTTTATTTAGCCAAAGAGCTGACACTTTTTGTGCCATCCTAAAAGTGTCTGGAATACTAACTTAGTGTTCCTGTGCTGCCAATCAAGGTACACCACATGTGCATTCTACACTCCTCTCCATTACTGCTACGCAATTTTAATTTACAAAAGTGCGGCCACTGTTAGGGGCATACTCCAGTTGTCTGTGATACCACCTTAGTGTTCCTGTGCTGCCAATCAAGGTACACCACATGTGCATTCTACACTCCTCTCCATTTCTGCTACGCAATTTTAATTTTCCAAAGTGCTGACACTTTCAGGGGTGTACTAAAATTGTCTGGGATAGTACCTTAGTGTTTCTTTGCTGTCAAGCACGGTACACCACATGTGCATTCTACACTCCTCTCCATTTCTGCTACACAATTTTTAACTGCAGGTAGTTCAGCCAATCTGTGATGAAGGTGCAGGCGTGGATATAATGTTGCCTTCATCCAAAGGTGGTTCTCTTGATGTCTGAGAGAGCTCAACACCAACCGCTGTTTCCACTTCCAAAACAACTGACGACATGACAATCACACTCCCTGTTGTGGGAAAAGGGGTGGAAGGTCAGCGTGATAAAGCATGTGTGACTGCTGTCCCCACAGTCACAGAGGATGAAGAGCATGCAGATGCCATTGATGGGGCAGACGGTGGTTGCACCGCCCCGTTAGTCCGCATTGTAGCATAGTGACGTTTCCACTGTGACTTATGCGCTATCTTCCCACAGGTATGTCAATTCATCCATCCAACTTTCCCATGAACTGATCTGCTCTCCCCTTCTCTCTGCTGTGTGTTTTAATACATGGTATGTCAATTCATCCATCCAACTTTTCCAATATATCTGACCTGTTCCCTCTTTCTTCAATATCTCCCTGGCATGCTCCAGCATCTCACTGTGATCTCTCACCCCCTGTTCCCCACCTTACTTTTATGACCTTTGTTTATTTTGCCTATGTGAAGCTGCATCTGGCAATCTGATTGAGTAATCAAAGGGTTTTTGTTGCACCCCACCCCTTCACAGCTGATTGCACTTGTATGTGTATATACTGGGCCAACTAAAAGTCTGCACCAAGACAAGTATGCACCATATAAGTATGATGCATTGAATTAGGCCAGAATTGTGCCAGAAGTGTCCGGAAGGTGACTGCATACATACCGTAGTCACTGTAAACATTGTTTGTGTGTCTCTTAACTTTCACCTCTATAATACCTCACTTTCTACTGCACCCTCTGATCCCTAAACCCAGTAATGAACTTTTCATCTCTCCCTCCATCCTCCCCACCCATCTCACCTTTCCCTCACATATTTTCTTCCACATTTCACCCAGTGTCTCCAGACACACACGGCCACCTCACGGCCTCTCCTGCTCCCACCTACTAACACTCTCACTGCTTCTCCTCACTGCTGGAGATATCTCTCCAAATCCTGGTCCTCCTCACCACATCCCTAATGTCACTTCAAACCCTCATCCACAATCTAACACAAATTTCCGCACCCTCTCAAACCTCATACCCATTCACCCAGCCCCGCTCCCCCAGTCCCACTAACAGGAGCTCTATGGAACGCTCGCTCTGTCTGCAACAAACTATCCTACATCCATGATCTTTTCATCACTAATAAACTCTCTTTCCTCGCCATCACTGAAACCTGGCTCACTCCCTCTGACACAGCCTCTCCTGCTGCACTTTCATATGGCGGTCTCCAACTCTCTCACACCCCCGCCCCAGCAACAAGCATGGTGGAGGAGTTGGTTTGCTCCTGTCCGACCAATCCTCCTTTACACCAATTCCACTACCACCCTCTGTTACTCTCCCATCTTTTGAGGTGCACTCCGTATGCATCTATGCCCCCTCCAACCTTCAACTGGCTGTCATTTACCGCCCTCCAGGGCTAGCCACTGCCTTTTTTGATCATTTCACCACCTGGCTACTACACTTCCTTTCCACCGACATCCCCACCATCATTATGGGTGATTTCAATATCCCCATTGACACTTCCCACTCATCTGTCTCCAAACTTCTAACACTCGCTTCCTCCTTCGGCCTCACCTAATGATCCTCTGCAGCTACTCACAAAGATGGCCACACGTTGGACCTCATCTTCACTCGCCTCTGTTCCCTATCCAACCTCTCTAACTCGCCTCTCCCCCTGTCTGACCACAACCTACTCACATTCTCTTCCCTCTCTTCGCCAAGTACGCAACCCCCCCTCCACAAACTTTCACACCCTCGCAGAAATATCAAACACATTGATTTACACGCCCTTTCTCAGCCCCTTCTCCCTCTCACAGACATTGCATTTCTACATGATGCAGATGCTGCTGCAACTTTATACAACACTACAATCTCTGCAGCTCTCGAATCAACTGCCCCCCTCACACACACCAAAACCCGCACAATCAACAGGCAACCCTGGCACACGAGGCAGACTAAAGAACTAAGACGGGCTTCCAGAATTGCTGAGCGCAGATGGAAAAGGTCTCATTTCACTGAGCACTTCATTGCATATAAAGAGTCCCTGACCACTTTCAAGTCCACACTCACTGCTGCAAAACAAACCTACTTCTCATCCCTCATATCCTCTCTCTCTCATAACCCTAAACAGCTATTCAACACTTTCAATTCTCTCCTCCGTCCTCCAGCACCACCTCCCTCTCCTCTCCTCTCAGCTGAAGACTTTGCCTCTTTCTTCAAGCAGAAGATTGACAACATCAGAGCAAGTTTTGGCCCACAAACACCACAGCCACTTCTCACAACTACTCAGCCTTCTTCCTCCAAATCCAGCTTCTCCGCCATGACAGAAAACAATCTTTCCACTCTACTCTCAAGATCACATCTAACAACCTGTGCACTGGACCCGCTCCCATCCCACCTCATCCCCAACATCACCGCAGTCCTCATCCCAGCCCTAACCCATCTCTTCAACCTATCACTAACAACTGGTGTATTCCCTTCATGCTTTAAACATGCCTCTATTACACCCATCCTCAAAAAGTCCTCCCTTGACCCATCCTCTGTGTAAAACTATCGCCCCATATCCCTTCTCCCCTATGCCTCAAAACTACTAGAACAACATGTCCATCTTGAACTGTCCTCATACCTCTCATCCTGCTCTCTCTTTGACCAGCTACAATCTGGCTTCTGACCGCATCATTCCACTGAAACTGCCCTAACTAAAGTCACTAACGACCTACTAACCACCAAAGCCAAGCAACACTACTCTATCTTCCTCCTACTGGACCTGTCCTCTGCCTTCGACACAGTAGACCATTCCCTCCTTCTACAGATTCTCTCATCTCTGGGCATCACAGACTTGGCCCTATCTTGGAATTCTTCATACCTAACCAACCGAACTTTCAGCGTGTCCCACTCTCACACCACTTCCTCATCTCGCCCCCTATCTGTCGGTGTCCCCCAAGGCTCAGTTCTTGGACCCCTGCTGTTCTCCATCTACACCTTCGGCCTGGGACAGCTCATAGAGTCCCACGGCTTCCAGTATCATCTCTATTCCGATGACACACAGATCTACGTCTCTGGACCTGACATTACCTCTCTACTAACCAAAATCCCACAATGTCTGTCTGCTATTTCATCCTTCTTCTCTGCGCGATTCCTAAAACTTAACATGGACAAAATAGAGTTCATTGTCTTTCCCCCTCCTCACTCATCTCCTCCAACAAGCCTTTCCATCAAACTTGATGGTTGCTCACTCCCCCCAGTCTTACAAGCACGTTGCCTTGGAGTAACCCTCGACTCTGCTCTATTATTCAAGCCACACATCCAAGCCCTCTTCAACTCATGCCGATTACAACTCAAAAATATCTCCTGAATCCGTGCTTTCCTTAACCAAGAATCAGCAAAAACATTAGTGCATGCCCTCATCATCTCCCGCCTTGACTACTGCAACCTCCTGCTCTCTGGCCTCCCTTCCAACACTCTTGCACCCCTCCAATCTATCCTAAACTCTGCGGCCCGCCTAATCCACCTCTCCCCTCGCTACTCCTCAGCCTCGCCACTATGCCAATCCCTTCACTGGCTTCCCATCACCCAACGACTCCAGTTCAAAACATTAACCATGACATACAAAGCCATGCACAACCTGTCTCCTCCCTACATCTGTGAACTAGTCTCCTGGTACCTACCTGCACGCAACCTCAGATCCTCACAAGATCTCCTTCTCTGCTCCTCTCTTATCTCCTCTTCCCACAATCGCGTCCAAGATTTCTCCCGTGCATCCCCCATACTCTGGAATGCTCTACCTCAGCACATTAGACTCTCACCTACCGTGGAAAGCTTCAAGAGGAACCTCAAGACCCACCTCTTCCAACAAGCCTACAACCTATAATAGCCCTCAGTCCAGTAGACCACTGCGCAACCAGCTCTGTCCTCACCTATTGTACCATCACCCATTCCCTGTAGACTGTGAGCCATCGCGGGCAGGGTCCTCTCTCCTCCTATACCAGTCTGTTTTGTACTGTTAATGATTGTTGCACGTATACCCTCTTTCACTTGTAAAGCGCCATGGAATAAATGGCGCTATAATAATAAATAATAATAATAATTTAAAGTAGTTAACAGGGTGGGCTTCCCAGTATACAGCAAAACCACACACTAGGAAAAGGACTCTAGACAGTTGGGTTGATAAATGATTGTTTTAGTTTCCCAAAACGAACAATAAGAACCATTCATAAAACTGAAAGAACAGAACAACCTATTCACAATTCCAAAAGCCTACACCCCTATGCTGCGACAATCGTAATGGCGATTTATACCCCATGCTCACCAACTTTTTCCTAACCAAGGGATTGTCTAAAGAGTTGCCTACTACCTGGTAATACCTCTGCGTAGCAGGAGTAATTGTGTGTGTGCGTGTGTGTTTGCGTGTGTGTGTGTGCGAACACAACTTACCAGTGTCGCATCACAAGAGCTTACAACTTATCTACCTAAAAATAGACAAAACCCATTACCCCCCCCCCCGAATACCCTTGTTAGCTGAAGCCTCACAGATAAGGCAGATGATAAAGGTGGTGTCACACACAGCGACAACGACAACGCCGTCACTGCTACGTCACCATTTTCTGTGACGTTGCAGCGACGTCCCGTCGCTGTCGCTGTGTGTGACATCCAACGAGCTGGCCCCTGCTGTGAGGTCGCCGCTCATTGCTGAATGTCCAGCTTCATTTTTTGGTCGTCGCTCTCCCGCTGTGACGCACAGATCGCTGTGTGTGACAGCGAGAGAGCGACGAAATGAAGCGAGCATGGAGCAGGAGCCGGCATCTGGCAGCTGCGGTAAGCTGTAACCAAGGTAAACATCGGGTAACCAAGGTGGTTACCCGATATTTACCTTAGTTACCAGCCTCCGCCACTCTCGCTGCCAGCGCCGGCTCCTGCTCTGTGCACATGTAGCTGCAGTACACATCGTGTAATTAACCCGATGTGTACTGTAGCTAGGAGAGCAGGGAGTCAGCGCTAAGCAGTGTGCGCGGCTCCCTGCTCTCTGCACTGTGACATGTAGCTGCAGTACACATCGGGTTAATTAACCCGATGTGTCCTGTAGCTAGGAGAGCAAGGAGCCAGCGCTCAGTGTGCGCGGCTCCCTGCTCTCTGCACATGTTGCAGCACTGTCGTTATGATCGCTGCTTCGGCTGCTGTGTTTTGACAGCTAAGCAGCGATCATAACAGCGACTTACAAGGTCGCTGCTACGTCACAGAAAATGGTGACGTAACAGCGACGTCGTGACCCCAGCTTTACAGTGTGAATGCAAACCAAACAGCTCATCAACACAGTCCGGGAAATCCTGTAAAGCAACACTCAGTGCAAACATGTGTCGCTGTCCCTCTATGAGTTTAACTGTAAGTGACAATTTGACAGTGCAGAGGCAGCAAGTCTTATTGTCTATATAGTCGGCCTAACCAGAACAGATATATGTTTTGCTAAGAAAACAAAGTGTTGCGTGCATGCATCACTGTCTGGTCCCAGCCTACCGTACCCGGGTACTATTGTCGCAGGCGGAGGGGACGCGCTCGCTACGCTTGGGTCCAGGGCTTCTGCTGCTGTTGCTCGGTGGCTCGAGCGGTGGGCCGGACCCGGGGACTCAAGCAGCGCTCCTCGCCCGTGAGTGAAAAGGGGTGGTTTGTTTAGGGAGATAGTTCGTGACGCCACCCATGGGTCGTGGTGATTATGGCACCACCGCTGCTGGTGACGGGGATCCCGGGAGCGATGGCAGGGAGCAGCTAGGATGCTATTCCCTCCATGGGTAGGGGTTGGTGATCCCGGGGCCCGGTGATGATGCGGGGAGACTGGATAGCTGGGGTGCAGGGTTGCAGGGGCAGCGCAGAGCGGTGCCGGATGTCACTGTTGTACTCACTCAGACAGAAGGTCACAAAGTCTCTGGTAAACCAAACGGCCGGATTGACGGGTCCCGCAGCCGGCTGCAGTGTCTTTGCTCTCCCTGGACAGGTGATGGTGGCTGTCTTACCCTGCACCTGTGTAAACTGTGTTGACTCCAATGGTTTCCCAACGGTAGTCCGCTCCCCGGCGTATAGGTACCGTAGGAGCCCTTTTGCCTACAGGCGCTGACCCTTGGATCTCTAGCCTGTGGCGGTGGCTGTATATCCTCACGGTGTGGACTGTTGCCTTCTAGCGGGACTTGGGTGTTAGGAAACCCCTGGGGTTCCGGTCACTCTCGGATTTGACCGTTGTCGGCAGCTCCAAGCCTGGTCGGGGTCCGATGGCCCTGCCTGTGTGCTTAACTTCACTCCGCTCCCCGGTTCGGTACCGGTGGGTCACCGCCCAACCCCGGTCCTACGGTTCCGCAGAGATCCGCTAACTCCTGCAGACGACCACCAACGTCTGCCGACCTTGCTGTCAGTGCCTGGTCTCCTACCCAGGCACACGCAGACGTTTTACTCCTCTCACTTTCGCCTCCAAAACTAATCTGACTCCTTTTCCCGCCTCCAGGCCTGTGAACTTCTCGGTGGGCGGGGACAACCGCCTGGCTCCACCCCACCTGGTGTGGACATCAGACCCTGGAGGGAGGCAACAAGGGTTTTTGGTTGACTGGTGTAACTATCCAGGGAGGGGGGTGTGTGTGGTGTTATGTCTGTGACTACCTGGCTATTGCAGGGCGTCACATTCCCCCTTGGTGAAATGCAGACTGTCCGCGGGCTGCCTGTCCATCACCGGTTTTATTTTGTTTCTGCAAAATATAAATTAACATGTAGACATTCAACATATGCATTTTTTTTCATTCTTCCCTTATGGGAGGCTCGGTACTTTAACGTTGCAAACGGTAAACATTTTTATTAAAACGGACGGGTTCATGTTCCTCCGCTCCCCCACCCAAGCAATCTACACTTTGATGCTGCCCCTAAGAAATGGGCAGCACCCCTTTACCCCAGTCCTGGTCCAGGCTGCTCGAGCGGGAACGAGTACGGTGTATTTCAGGGGACCCCACGTCCAGGGGGACCCCTGACCCCCGGAGGATGGTCACCGGTCCTGGTGGTGACCGGACCCCAGCCTACTCTGCTGCGGGTCCTCCCTCCAATCTGCCTCTCCGGAAGCGGCAACAGATCACAGCCCACAAACTATTTACAAGACCACTAGTTCGTGGTTGGCCTGCAAGTACTTGGCCTTGTCCATGAGCAGTTTCTCACGTGGGCTGTTTTGGGTAATCACATTGATGGTCCCAACGGGGACAGCTTGTCTTACAACGGACGGCAATCAGGTGAGACTTCAGATTGATTAGGGTTCATTCAACGGAAAACAGGGTGCTGAGGGTCCCAACGGGGACAACTGGGTTGCAACGGTGGACCGCTGCCACTATTTGAGGTCGCCCTCCTCATAGGCCTCCTCCAACTCAACATCCGGACGGCACGGTGGGGGAGGGGACTGGGACCGCCTCTGGGCACTGCGGCCTACCCTCTGCTTGACATCCAGGGCAAACCAGCCCCTCTCCCCGCAATGTCGGGTGTAAGTCACTAAGTCGCCCAGTTGTAGATCGCGACCAGGATGACCAGTTGGCAGGTGAGAGTTCACATCTTGGCGGGCCAAGAATATCTCGGCCTCCAGGCCCGGTTCGTACACGAAGCCGTATCCCCGCTTAGGGTCAAACCGCCTCACCTTGCCTTCATGCAACGGGCCCCGCACCCGAAAGGTGGCATTGCGGAGATTGTCCTTCTCCTTTATGACATGTGCCAGCACTTCGGCCTTCTGCTGCTCCCTAGAGGCAATTTCCTGGCCCAGCTGGCTCGGCTCCCTGTCCCAGTAAGGGGCGTTTGCATGCCCCTGCGCGCGGGTTGGACCCCGCTGGATTTCGCCCACACCGGCCACGACCGGTAATCTCTTGGGGGGGTCCTGCGGTGACGTGGCCTGGGCTCCTTCTTTGCAGCGACGACCCGGCGCAGCCTCACCCGAGGAGTGGGGTTCAGGGACAGCAGGCCTCACCCGCTGGGCCTTCCGGTTCACGGCTTCAACCTCTCCAGTAGCCGGACGGACTGCCGGGGCCGGGACGGTCTCGGGTGCAGCCGCTTCCGGGGCCGACGGCTTCTTTTCGCGGACGGGCACCTCCCGCGGGATCTTCCATGGCAGCAGGAGGGATGCGGGCCGTTCACAGACAACGCCTACAGGCTGGTCCTCCAGGGCGGACGGACTGGGTTCTGCTGCTGGTGTCGGGGACAGCGAGCCTAGTGGCGAGGCAGCAATAGCCGATGCGGGTGGCGGGGGAGGCAGCAGGGTGAGCGGGCGCAGACCGGGCCCCTCAGCCGCAGCAACAGGTCCTTCAGGGACACAGGGGCGTGGGTCGCTTACCCGCTCCTCCAGCACTGTCTCCACCTCGTGTCTCCGCACGGCCGCCGCTACCTCCTCCATTTCAGCCACCCACCGCTCCATCAAGAATCGGACTTGGGCCTGCAGGCGGCAGCACATTTGCGCGGTCCGGGCCTCCACCCATGCCGCTGTTCCTGGCGTGGGCTCCAGGATCTCTGCATGGCCGGACGGGACGGACATGTCAGCGCTTGTGCTTCCAGGAACCGGATGTATCGCAGAGTCCTGGCGTCCCTGCTCTTTATCCCTGCGGTTACATCAGGCAGGTCCTCACTCGCCCCCCCTTGGTTCTTTCTAGCACTTCCTTCTGCTGGGGGGCGGGGCTTCGTTTTCGCACCTTCCCTGCTCAGGTGGGAAATCTTCGCGCCAAAGATGGCGGAACTTCAAATTTTTCGGCCAGACGCCGCCGGCGGGGACTGCAAGGCGCACTTCTACCGGTAGGTAGATTGGTTCTATCCTGTTCGCAGATGCCAAGTTGTCGCGGGCGGAGGGGACGCGCTCGCTACGCTCGGGTCCGGGGCTTCTGCTGCTGCTGCTCGGTGGCTCAAGCGGTGGGCCGGACCCGGGGACTCGAGCAGCGCTCCTCACCCGTGAGTGAAAAGGGGTGGTTTGTTTAGGGAGATAGTTCGTGACGCCACCCACGGGTCGTGGTGATGATGGCACCACCGCTGCTGGTGACGGGGATCCCGGGAGCGATGGCAGGGAGCAGCTAGGATGTTGTCCCCTCCGTGGGTAGGGGTTGGTGATCCCGGGGCCCGGTGATGATGCGGGGAGGCTGGATAACTGGGGTGCAGGGTTTCAGGGGCAGCACGGCACGGTGCCGGATGGCACTGTTGTACTCACTCAGACAGAAGGTCACAAAGTCTCTGGTAAACCAAACGGCCGGATAGACGGGTCCCGCAGCCGGCTGCAGTGTCTTTGCTCTCCCCGGACAGGTGATGGTGGCTGTCTTACCCTGCACCTGTGTAGACTGTGTTGACTCCGATGGTTTCCCAACGGTAGTCCGCTCCCCGGCGTATAGGTATCATAGGAGCCCTTTTGCCCGCAGGCGCTGACCCTTGGATCTCTAGCCTGTGGCGGTGGCTGTATATCCTCACGGTGTGGACTGTTGCCTTCTAGCGGGACTTGGGTGTTAGGAAACCCGTGGGGTTCCGGTCACTCTTGGATTTGACCGTTGTCGGCAGCTCCAAGCCTGGTCGGGGTCCGATGGCCCTGCCTGTGTGCTTAACTTCACTCCGCTCCCCGGTTCGGTATCGGTGGGCCACCGCCCAACCCCGGTCCTACGGTTACGCAGAGATCCGCTAACTCCTGCAGACGACCACCAACGTCTGCCGACCTTGCTGTCAGTGCCTGGGCTCCTACCCAGGCACACGCAGACGTTTTACTCCTCTCACTTTCGCCTCCAAAACTAATCTGACTCCTTTTCCCGCCTCCAGGCCTTTGAACTCCTCGGTGGGCAGGGCCAACCGCCTGGCTCCACCCCACCTGGTGTGGACATCAGACCCTGGAGGGAGGCAACAAGGGGTTTTGGTTGACTGGTGTAACTATCCAGGGAAGGGGATGTGTGTGTGGTGTTATGTCTGTGACTACCTGGCTAGTCCAGGGCGTCACACTATGGTGTCCAGTTGCCATAAATACAGACTTTATGCTCCTCTCCCGGTAAACAATATAGACAGCACCGGAAGAATGTCGGTCAGTGGCACAGGATGCTGCTCACAGGCGTTACGGTCCTCCTTACCAAACTCCAACACGACTCCCCTTACAATTGATCGAAGTGTTTCCGCGGGGGCTCCTTGCTGTAACACACACCTTTACCTTTTCCTTCTGTTCATAGACAGCATCTCCTCCGCTCTCCAAGTCCACAGCCGAAGACTGTTTTGCTATTGCTATAGTGACCAGACAAAGGCAGATGCAAAAAAACAGCTGCCCCTTGTGTGTAGTGTGCAACAATGCATGCAATGAATGGCAAATAAGCATGTTGCATTGACAGTGGATAAAGCTGATCAATACACCCTCACACTATCAATTCATGTGACACTTGTGACAAATGTGACACTTCATGGACAAAGTACTCTAAAGGCCACTTTACACACAGAGATAAATCTGCAGCAGATCTGTGGTTGCAGTGAAATTGTGGACAATCAGTGCCAGGTTTGTGGCTGTGTACAAATGGAACAATATGTCCATGATTTCACTGCAACCACAGATCTGCCAAAGATTTATCTCTGTGTGTAAAGTGGCCTTAAGTAGTAAGTTTTTAGCCTCTACTTAGAGATTGGTGAAAATTCTTACAGATGACATGACATGGGTGATCCTTTGCGAGGTCAAAAAAGCCCCAGGCTAAACAAGGCTTACAGTCCATGTGACCTGCAGAGCCACCACGACTTCTGCTCAGAGGCAGAGTTGTGGCTGAGGATTCAGTTGTTGACGTGCTTCCAGTACTTTGTCTCTGTCCAAGAAGACGCAACGTAACCTCGTCATCAGTAGCATCCTCCTCCACCTCCTCCTCTGCTGACCTCATCGACTGGCTGACTTTGGTTTGAAAGTAAGTGGGGTCTCCAACCTCATCATCACCCTGTGTGTTTTCATTCCCCTTGTCCTGACTCCTCCGAGCCAAGCTCTTCCTCCCCTGACCGAATAGTAAAGTTGTCGTTCCAATCAGGTATCTGAGTCTCCTCAGCATGTTCCCCATTGTCTCCACCAGGATAATTTACAGTTTGGGAATGAGGGTGTACATTATGATTAGCACCTTCTTCATCGGGTCCTGGATCCGACTTATAAAGCTTCTGGGCATCAGTACAGATCATTTCCTTGTCTGGACTCACTGCAGCTTTGGGGCAGACCTCTGATTCCCAGGCTATTGTGTGACTGAACAGCTCTGCAGACTCAACCATCTCTGTTACCCCATACTCAGCAGGGCTGGTGGAAACTTGAGAGCTGTTAGGAAGCAAGTGCGATTGGGTTGACACCACAAAGGAATGTAGTATTTGGGATATTGAACTTGAGGTGGAGGAGAGGCCACTTTATGGAGCACTTGAGATCCATTGAAGCAGCTGCTGTTTTGCTGGCTCATCTACATTTGTTAGCGATGGTCGTGTCCAGGAAAAAAGGGATCATAGATTATCCACGGGAAGAAGTACACCTGTTATTTTGGCTGGTAGTTGGTGTTACGAAACGGTGCCTCCGTAAACGCAAGCAGACTGCTGCGGTTCCAGTTGCGCCCAGGCGTCACCTGCCATTTTGGGCTGTGCCTCGAGTTGTCCAGCTGGCTGCTTTCTCCTCCACGTCTAAGTGTGGAGAGGTGGCTAGTGCGCATGCGTGTGCCGATTTACCCCAGCCGCAGCCTAAGTCCACTGTTTTGCCTAGTGAGTATGCTCAGCCTGACTGTGCCATTCCTGACTGAGGCTAAGTCCTCAGTTCGGGCTACAGCGCATGCTCCCACACTTACTGCGAAAAGCCTCTTTGCACAGGTACTTGGACTCCATGCCGTGTCTCAGTCCTGTGTTGTGCCTAGACAGCATGCTGAAGCTGATAGTCTTTTTTCTGAGAATGTTGTTCATGCTACTGAGCATGCTCAGGCACGTACTGCATCAGAGTCTAGGTCCGGGAATGAACTCTTTGGCCCTGCCCTGTCAGGTGTCCTGATGACGTGGCCAGGCCACTCCGGACTGGCTTGCAGAGGCCCGCCCCTATGACTTGTCACCTCATTATTGTTGGTCAGACGATGACTGGTGAGGTGTTTGGGTCGTGGCTGCCATGAGGTCATCATTGAAGTGGCGGTTCCAAATAGGCCGCTGGTTATGCCACTGATGACGTGTCACTCTGCTTTTGTCTCCAGGAGGTGCATTGTGGTTCACCCTGGGTTGGGGCGGACCCAGGTTATAAAAGGGGCTGGAGCTAACAAGGAGGTGCGCAGTCTTCTATTATACTCAGAAAGAGCACACCTCCATGTGTTGAACCCATTGCGGCTTTAGGCCAGAGGTAGGCAGAGATAGGGCGTCGGTGCAGGCCATCACCACAGTTGGTAACGCAGAATGGTTAAGACCAGTTCCTGTCCTACCAGTCCTGTTAGTGCAGCCCAGTGGCATTAACTGGGCTGCTGCTGCTGATGCGCCTGGTGTCCACAGGTGTGGCCCTTACGCACACGGACAGCGTACCCAATGGCCCCTGTGTTGTTAACTGGGAGTTCCTGTGCTGGGTGTGTGGACCCTGTGACGCTAACAGGGTTCCCAGTCTCCAGATCCGAGTGTCGTCTAACTCGGTTCAGGCTACTATTAGTTTCATAGCCACCCAGCTCTGTATCCTCCGCCTAACCTTCGTGTTGCCAGCATCTCCTTTTCCATCTGTGAGCATGGTGGACCCCGACTGGCGATTGGGATATATACCACCTTATCCTAATCTGCCAGTCCCCCCGTAACAGATGGTGTTTCTTCAGCAGATGTTACTGTTGCTTAACCACCAAACCCACGGACACAAACTTTTTTATACTTTCCAACACACCTGTTCCACTTTCCACCAGCATATGGCCTTTTGCCACTCATTTTGTATATTTACTAATTTGCAACTCTGCAGGGACACCATAGTCAACGCTGTCTCAGCACAGCAGCCAGCCCTCGGTCCCTCAGATGTAGACAAGTAAAAGACCATTTCCTACTAGCCATGACAAAATGTTGTGATTCACTCTGTGCAGCACTGGTGTTTAGTGGAAAAGCCGAGCTAAGATTGCGTACCTGCTTCTGCTGATACTCCTGCATATGTGCGTCCCTTTGTACGGCAGGATTTATTTTGCCAATTTTTGTCTTGTACCGGGGATCTAACAGTGTGGCAAACCACGAGTCAGCATTACTTCGAATTAGGACAATCAAAGGGTCATGTTGTAGGTAGTGCAGCAAGAAGGCGCTCATGTGTCTTGCGCATCAAGGAGGAACAAGTCCTTGCTGTGTTGGTTGCGGAGAGGTGAGAATCATGCCTCCTTCCTCTGCCCTCTCCCCCCAACCTCGCACAACCGAAATGTGAGCAAGCTCTTCCTCATCTGCTCAGTCTTCCATGCCCATCACCAGTTCGTCCTCCATTTCTTACTGGGCTCTTACACCTTCCTCAACAGTTAGGCTGATACTATGCGCCCTTGTTAATCCATCTCCCCCACTGTCCCATGCCTGCCGCCTTGGTGCTACTGACCGTCTGGACCTTGTAGATGTTATCTCTTGCGCATATGACTCCTCCTGTACTTCCTCCCATTCCTCTTGTCCCACCACCTGACTATGAATGCTGTTTAGAGTGTGCTCCAGCATGTAATGACCGGAATTGTTATGCCAATGATGCCAATGTCAGCGCCAAACATCTTCGTCGCCATTTGTAAACTTCGAAGAAGGGTGCATAGGTCCTTGATCTGAGACCACTCCAGCAGCGTGATCTTCCCCACCTCTGGATCTCTTTAGCCCAGGCTATACGTCATAACTATTGCAGCAGGGCTCGCCGGTGTTGCCACAGACACTGCAACATGTGCAGATTCAATTTCCAGCGTGTCGGCACATCGCATTTCAGGCGGTGAACCGCCAGACCGAAAGACTTCTGGAGCGATGCAAGTTGTTGAGCTGCTGGGTGTGAATGGTGGAAGTGAGCACATAGCAAGCGTGCTCGCTGCAGAGTGCCTTATAGGCCGGGATGGTGGTTTAAAAATTGCTGGACAAACAGGTTCAACACGTGAGCCATACAAGGCACGTGTGTCACATTGCCCTGACAAAGGGCTGCACCCAGGTTTGCATCATTGTCGCACATGGCTTTTAAGTCACCACCGGAGTCCGCTCCATCAATTTGTACTCCGGTCGCCAGGTGACAACGTGTTCCTTTCGTAGATAGTGATGATGGGAAAGGAGTCGATGGCATTCTATCCCCCTCTTTTTTTGCTTGGATCTGCACTCCCCCCATTTGGCACAGGTGATTTTAATCAGCAGGAGGCTACAAGAGGGGTCAGCCTTTTTTTGCTCCCAGTCCACATATGGGAGCCAGTGGGAGGTGAGTGCGCAGCTCCTCTCACTGAGTGCTGGTACTGTGTAGTGGCCACTGTTGTGGTGGTTTCGTGACTGGAGCAGTGCGGCCTGGAGCCTTGGGGGCTTTGCCTTGCAGCATGGGTGCTGTGAGGCACCAGGTCGCCTGCCCTGCTGGTGCTTTGTCGCTGCAGCAGTGGTTGGTGCACAGTGCCGCACTATAAAGGTTTAGGTTAGGGACCCACTCAAGAGGTTTGCCGTGAAGTGGCAGTGGGCTTAATACAATCTGATCAGAATGGTAACAAAAGAACCTCATGTTCTGTTTATTAATTTTTTGCCTAGCGGCATTAGATCATTGTATTTTTTTGGGATGTGCGATCCATGTCTTTTTCTTTATAGCATGTTATACAACATTCTATCCCCCTCTTTTTTTGCTTGGATCTGCACTCCCCCCATTTGGCACAGGTGATTTTAATCAGCAGGAGACTGCAAGAGGGGTCAGCACCTTTTTTTGCTCCCAGTCCACATATGGGAGCCAGTGGGAGGTGAGTGCGCAGCTCCTCTCACTGAGTGCTGGTACTGTGTAGTGGCCGCTGTTGTGGTGGTTGAATAGCCAATAGCAGCGGAGGGGCGGAGATGAGCAGGATGTAAACATCCTGCCCACCTCCTTCCTTTCGTATAGCCGCCGGCGGCAGGTAGGAGATGTTCCTCGCTCCTGCGGCTTTACACACAGCGATGTGTGCTGCCGCAGGCACGAGGAACAACTTCGTACCTGTCGCGGCAGCGTAATTATGAAAACGTCGGAGCCTACACCGATGATACGATAACGACGCTTTTGCGCTCGTTAATCGTATCATCTAGGATTTACACACTACGATGTCGAAAGTGACGCCGGATGTGCGTCACTTTCGATTTGACCCCACCGACATCGCACGTGTGATGTTGCAACGTGCAAAGCCGCCCTAACACTTAAATTGTACCAGCAAGAAACAAGAACTGACAAATTTCCATTGATGGAAAAATATAAAAGTTTTTGGGATTCAGAAAATGGCGACACAAAGCAATTTTTTCTATTTTATAAAAATCATCATTTTTCTTTCACGACTAGATTATTGAAACCTCTCCTAATTTTGGTATTTCTGCACCCGTACTGGGCTGAGGAGCAGCAGTGCCAGGTCAGCTTTATGGGGTAATAAATGCTGTAAATGCAAAAAGTGATTTCAGTAACAATAAAACAGAAGAATCTTTGCAGGTTTGCTATCGCCATAATTGCTCTGACCCGGAGAATAATTTTTCTGGGTAAATTTTACCACAGAGTAAACTCTGTAAGAGCAAGATTCTTTATTCCATGCGCCCCCCCCCTTATCCCCCCTCTCAAAAAAAAAAGGGGGACTTACACTTTTTTCCCCCCATTTTTTTTTTTGTTTAATTTTATTTTTTTGTTCCTTTTTTCCACTACAACATGTACAATAGTCACATATTTCATTTATGAAATTCCCCACAATGAAGTGCACATGCCGCCCTGGTTCCTGACCATTCTCTGGCTGCAGAAGGAAATTATTAGCAAGTTATTGCTGCTGCAATGTACACCATCACCGGCCGCAGTGCGGATACTACACCTGATCACTGTGCCCATTGATTGCTATGAAAGACTCCTGCGTTGATAGGAGGGGCTGCTGATAAGTCTTTGGATTTACCAAGAAAAAAAAGAGATAGGATGATGAAACTTTACATTTATTCCATATACTCTCCACTGATGTCAGCACACTTCTTACATCGGTATTCTAGGTTCTGTATGCCTAGCAAAAAAGCAAAAAAGTAGGATTTCGGTTGTGCCTCAAACCAGACATCCATACCAGCCATGGCATCAGAAATGGTGTGAAATTTGATACCCTTGAGGTAGTTCTTCAGGTTTGGAAACAGATGATAGTTGGAGGGAGCTAGATCTGGTGAATAAGATGGGTGGTCAACCAGCTGCAAACCTAGCTCTGCCAGTTTTGCCTTGGTCACTTGTGCAGTGTGAGCGGAGGTGTTGTTGTGACGCCCTGACGGGTCAGGTAGTCACACTTAGGCCCCCGCATAACACCCTTCCATCACCTAGGTTACACACAGCCAACCAGAAACCCTAGTCACCTCCCCCAGGAAAAGACAGCCACATGAGTGGGCGAGACCAGACGGAAGGAAACGCCCACCTAGGGGTCTGGAGAGCCCAGGTCAGGAAAAACAGGAGTTGAAGTTTAGCTTTGGAGTGGAGTGGAGTGAGTCCAGGCCTGTGCTATAGGCCTGAGGCTGAACTGACAGGTGTCAGGGTCGGAGCCCTGACACATTGGCTAGGTGGCAGACCGTGGGCCCGTAGCTAGCAGGAGACTGGAAAACAGCTCGCAGAACCGAGGTGGACCGGGGCAGGGTTGGAGCCCGCTGGAACCGACATCGGGGACCCGACCGGAAGCCGTGCACAGAACAGTGCACAGTGTTATTAATGACCCGTAGTTCCCAGCGCCATTGATTTTAGTGTAAGCAGGTTTTTGCGGCGAATCACTGTAAAGTGCGGGGTTAAAAATTCTCATCAAAACATAGTCTGTGACGTTCCCTGGGTCACATTTCGTGATTGTAAATGTGACGGTGCAAATTCCTTTATTGGACGGACGGACGGACACACACACACACACACACACACACACACACACTCAGCTTTATATATTAGATTATACACCCTACATATGCCCTGTACATGTCACGTATAGTGTGTAATGTAATGTAATTCTGAATATTGACCTGCCATATCCTAAAGGTGTGTAATATGCGCTCTGTTAGGATTTCACTTGCTGATTCGAGTAGTTGTCACCTGATCACTCACATGCGATTTGCAATGTGTGGTCATCTGCCGAATGACGTCTCCTCCTGTTTCTCTCAAATTGAAAATGATAACAATGAGAGACGCAGGAGGAGACGTCATTCAGCAGATGACCCCGAGTCTGCAAATCACTTGTGAGTGATTTCATTGGCAAATTAAATCCTAACAGTGTGTATTACACATTTTGTGGGTTCGACCAGTCAATGTGCAGCAGAGCAGGGAGACGCCATTGGGCACTGGCCTCCCGGGCTCCTCATCTGACTGCATCGTCCTCGGCAGAGATAAAATTTGTTTTATCTGAAATGTGGAAGCATCAGAGTAAAATATACACGACTGCAATAATGGAGCCGGTCTCTGATTCCTTCCACGCGGGGGTCGTGCAGGAATCAGCTGTCAGATTCCTCACCTGGTAGAAAATAACAGTGGAGTCTCATATGTTACATGGCGTCACTGCCGTCTGCACATCACATGGAATGGTTTAGGGGATGTTCACACGGGGCATCTTTTATACCACAAATATGCAGTGTTTTTGTCCCAAGAATGCACCAAAAAAGCACCGCGGCAAAAATGCATAAAAAAACGCAATGTGTTTTTGACACATTTTTACCGTGTTTTGCCCAATGCGGTTTTTAAGTCTAATCTATTGACTGGAAGGGTTCAAAAACGAAAACGCAAAAAGAACTGACATGCTGCATCTTCAAAAACACAGCCAAGATGCAGCCAACAAAAGATGACCAGTGTGGACAGCAAAAGAGAAATCCCATAGACTTTGCTGGGAGGAGGAAATGCATGCAGGGGCATCTGTGTGACCTCAAAAATGCTACAAAAGATGTCCTGTGTGAACTTAGCCTTAATGTTGTTATGAACGCCATTCTATCAATGTAATGCATCGTCAGCAGCTGAGGTGTATTATGAGGTTCTGCAGCAGCTGAGTTGTGTATGATGAGGTCCTGCAGCAGCTGAGGTGTGTATTATGGGGTTCTGCAGCCGTTGAGTCGTATATTATGGGGTTCTGCAGCAGCTGAGATGTGTATTATGGGGTTCTGCAGCAGCTGAGGTGTGTATTATGGGGTTATGCAGCAGCTGAGGTGTGTATTATGGGGTTCTGCAGCAGCTGAGATGTGTCTTATGGGGTTCTGAAGTAACTGAGGTGAATTATGAGATTTTTCAGCAGCTGAAATGTGTATAATGAGGATATATAGCATCTCAGGTGTGTATTTTGAGGTTCTGCAGCAGCTGAGGTGTGCATTATGAAGTTCTAGAGAATATTACATTATTCGGTGTGGATTTATCTTACAAATTTTCCAACAAAATTATTTGCAGCATTTCCAAATGGGGTGTGCCCAGTCTGGTAAATAAAGGGATTATATGCCGTAGTTCTTCCATACACCGTGCCCCTCCCTCATGGTGTGTATGTGGTGCTGCACCTCAGTCTGTTCAGGTCATTTTAGCTGAGAGGCAGTCACACATACACAGCGCCCCCCGTTCTTATGGTGTGTATGTGGTACTGCACCTCAGTCTGTTCAGGTCATTTTAGCTGAGAGGCAGCGACACATATAACCTGAGGACTCTTTATTATGTAGAAAGCAGAGATTTTTTTCTAATTTCGTACATTCCCCTTTAACATCTGTATTTTGGACTTTTTGGTCCGGCGTACACTCAGCATTGGCCGCCGGCTCTATGGTGCCTTGTCTGCTATCATCCGGTACATTTATCCTCAGGATTTGTATAGTAGATGTTGATCCCACCAATGGGGCCACGACCTGCGCCGCTCTAAGTGTATAGGAATTTATATCATCTCTCCACAAAGAGCAGCAGCACCTCATTCTCCAGATACATGTGCGCCCCATTGGGGGGATCCATATGTACCATCCATAATGTAATATCCAGGCATACAGCATGTACGAGATGTGGTGGAATTAATGTGGATTGAGAATCAGATTCTCCAGCACAAATCTGGAGGACTTTATTGTACATTTGAAAAAATCAATTTTGTTAGGATATTAAAAAAAAATGGCCTCTGGTCCTCGTTTGTTTCCTGGAAACTGGGTACAAAATCAGTAGGGGGGCACCAAAGGGCAGTTTTGCACAGGGCTCCATTCAGGCTAAGGCCGGCCCTGGTTATAGTATCTGTCATTACTACTTCTTGCAATAGGGCATTCCACGGTCTGGTTGCTCTAACTGTCAAGAATCCTTTCCTATTTAGCTGCCGGAATAAATTTACCAGTAAGTTTTAGTATCGGAAGAATGGCTCTATATGGAAATCCCTTCCTTCATAAATACAAAGTCTGTGTGTATAGACTTTATAATATCACACTTTATACGGCTTTATTGCATACCTAGCCCATTCGTTACCCAGATATTCGCAGAAGTGTACTCATCCCTTAAAATGAGCTAGTGACAAATATTTTTAGTTGGTATAAAGCTTGGAAAATTATTGAATACACAGTCATGAGTTATCAGGAAATGGGCATTATTATTATTTTATTGTTTTGTAAATGTGGTGCCCTGGCCTATCAGGTCGTCACAAGGGTGCCGTGCAATGTGCCCTACTGCATGGTACCCACTCCTCCTTGGTTACGGGTCCTGTCCCTTTGGTGTTGCTAAGAACAGGTATACACAAATCCTGAGGAACACTCTGCACCACACCCACCAAACACCCATTGGGTAGCCTGAGGGGAATAGGGCCACCCAGATGGAGGGATGGTACAAGGAGGGCCAGAAGTGTCAGGAGAGAGAGAGGAGTAGTTGGAGAGAAGTGCCAGTGAGCGGTGACAGGAAAGGTTACACTGCGGAGCTGGGCTCCTGTAACAGTCCCAGGTGCCGGACGTTGGTCTGGCCTGGAAGGAGCTGGAACCCCGGTCGCAGGGAGTAGTGACAGGGGGCACGATGCCGCCACGGAGGGCACACCGGCGGCCTTGTGCTACAGCCGGGCAGGGGCCTGGGCACGACGGGGTACGCAGACCCTAGGCTGGGAAGTAGCTTCACGCAGCCCAGTAATTCACCCAACCTGGAACGAAATCTTCACGAACCACTCTCCACCCGCTCCAGAGTAATAACGCAACCATAGGGATAGGACTTCCCAAAACTGTCCATAAGATCCCACGCATGAACCCTGAGAGCAAGCTCACCCTGCTAGCCACGCAGGTGAGCGGGACCCAAGTAGTCCTAGGCGAAAGGGAGCCACCAAGTATAAACACAGTGCCAAGGGACAAGGCTTCAGACCTACCAGCAATGCCAAAAGGGCACGGACCCACCGTGCTTGGACTAAGGCTGCAGGACGTTCAAGACTTTGGTTTACCCGGTGTCAGTGTCAGCATCTCTGGACTGTGTGAGTACGTGGTGCCCCTTTGCTCCCAACAGGTCCCCAGCCTGCCTTCACCGAGCCCCGGGATACCTTCCCCTGCCCACGGAGGGGTTAACATCAATTGCTGCCATTCCATCGCTCCCGGGCGCTCCCATCTCCCCTAAACACAGCAGCGGTGGTATCCCCATTTTTACCACGAACCGTGGGTGGCGTCACGAACATTATCCAAATCCACCCTTTCCATCCCCCCTTTTATTTTCGAGTAGCCGCGCGACCCAACCTCGGGTCCGGAGACCCCTCGAGCCACTGCGGATCCGGATCCGAGCAGCCCGTGGGCTGTCGCGGCGGCAGCACATAAACACTTTAACCCCTTTACCCCAGAGGATGGATTTTAGCTTCATAACCAGGCCATTATTTTTCAATTCTGTTTCAGGTTATAACTCTGAAACGCTTCACCGGATCCCAGTGATTCTAAGATTGTTCTTTTTTTGTGACATATTGTAGTTAATGATATTTGTAAATTTAAGACGATATTTTTTGTGTATATTTGTGAAAATATTAAAAATTTAGCAAACAAATTTAAAACTTTGCAATTTTCAAGCTTTTACCTTAAATCCGAGAATTACGAGGGGCTGCTGATAAGTCTTTGGCTTTGTGATTTTTTTTTTTGTTTCTATGGTAACAAATGTTACATCACATGAAAGCCTTTTGTGTCTAATATATGTTTTCAAAATTTTGTGTTTGAATCTTATGGCATCAGTGTTCTACGCACGCGGGAAATCTAAATGGCGGAGTCTAATGCGATATTCACTGCAACTGAGAGCAGAGGAGTGATAAAATTCTTGTTTTTGCAAGAAAAGTCCACAAAGGATATTCATGGTGATATGTCGCAGACATTGGGAGATCACAGTTAAGAAATGGGATGCCAAATTTAAAACAGGCACTTCAGCACCAATTGGTGAAGCCAAGCCACTAGCTTGCCCTTGTTAGATTTTCTCTATTCCAGAGGCACCAACGCTTATAGCACTATTGTCACACGGTGTTTCACTGCTGTATATATGTCACATGGGATACACTGGGTCTGCTGTATGTACATCACATAAGACACACTGGCACTGTTGCATATACATCACCTAGGATACACTGACATAGAAGATTCTGGGAGTGCAGCATATACATTGCATAGCAGATGCTGGGGCTGTAGCATATACATCACAGGAGAAGGCTGGGCCATATACATCACAGGAGAAAGCTGGGCCATATAGATCACAGGAGAAAACTGGGCCATATAATCACAGGAGATACATCACAGGAGAAGTCTGGTTCATATACATTACAGGAGATGGCTGGGCCATATATATCACAGGACATGGCTGGGCCATATACAACACAGGAGATGCTGGGGCATATACATCACAGGAGAGGGTGGGGCATATACATCACAGGAGCGGATAGGACATATACATCACTGGAGACACTAGGATACACAGGATAGGCTGAGTAATATACATCACAGTGGGTGATATACATCACAGTGGGTGATGTATATGGGTGGGCCATATACATCACAGGAGACACTGGGCCATATACATCACAGAAGATGCTGGGGTATATACATCACAGAAGATGCTGGGGCATATACATCACAGGAGGGGTTAGAGCATATACATCACAGGAGAAGCTGGGGCATATACAACACAGGATATGCTGAGGGGTCTATATCACAGGACATGCTGGGGCGTATAAATCACAGGAGATGTTTGGGCATATACATCACATGGTGGGGTTATATACAGCTGATGAAATAAATATTGAACATACCACCAATTTTCTAAGTAAATATATTTCTAAAGGTGCTATTGACATGAATTTCTCCAATCCACACAGGCAAAGAAAGCAAACTTAAATAAGTTATCAGTAATAATGAAAAATGACACGGAAAAAGTATTGAACATGCTTTTTGAAATTGATTTAATACTTTGTACAAAAGAATTTGTTGGTAATTATAGGTTCAAGACACCTCCTGTATGGAGAAACTAGTTGTATGCTTTGCTCAGGTGGGATTTTAGCCCATTCTTTCACATAAACAATCTTTAAAGTAATTAAATGGGGGCCCCATTTCATGGCAGCCCCCATGCAGAGATGGATACGGCGCTTCACGCCATCCTATGCCTCCAGTCCACTCCACTAATGTGCAACTGAGGAAGGTCCGTAGTTGACCATAAACGTTATTTTTCATGCACATTGAATAAACTTGCCTCACTTTCAAGCTTGGGAGTGCCTTGTTTAATTACATTGTACGGCTTTGGAACCTGAAGAGCACCCCTATTTCTCTTGATATCCCTACAAGGAAGTGCCATTTCTTCTTTCTACATAAACAATCTTTAAATCCTGAAGGTTCCATGAGCTCCTTCTATAAGCTCTTTGCTTTATTTATTTCTATAAATTTTCTGTTGGATTCAGGTCAGGTGAGTACCTGAGCCATTCTAGCAGCTTTGTTTTCTTTCTCGGAAACCAAGTTTCCTTGGCTCTGTGTTTGGCATCATTGTCTTGCTGAAATGTCCACCCTCATTTCATCTTCATCATCCTATTAGATGGCAGAAGATTTTTATCAAGAATGTCTCATTACATTTAACCATTCATCCTTCCTTCAATCGTAGGAAGTTTGCTGTATGTTGAAAAACAACCCCACACCATGATGTGTGATCAAACTTCACTGTTGGCATGGTGTGTATTATGGCATCCAAAGAGTTCATTTTTGGAGTCAACTGACTATATTCTCCCAGGATTTCACAGGCTTGTCTAAATGTTGTTGAGCAAACTTTAAACACACTAGAACATGCTTTTTGTTCAGCAGTGGAGTCTTGCGTTGTGAGCGTGCATACAGGCTATGAAGGTTGAGTTCATTATTTATTGTTTTCTTTTGAAACAATTGTACCTGCTGATTACAGATCTTCTTTTAGCTCTCCAGAGGTGGCCCTTAGCTCTTGGACACCTGTTCTGAGAATTATTTTCCCTCTTTTGTCTGAAATCTTGCGGGGAGCACCTGGTCGTGATCGGTTTATAGTGAAATGATGTTCTTTACCCTTCCAAATTCTGGCCTCAACACTGTTCAATGGTACCTTCAGTAGTTTAGGAATTCTGTGACCAATGGCATTCTGTAACCAGCTTACTGGTTTTGCCAATCATGCGATGTTTCTTGTGTGGCACCTTGGTAATGAAACACATTTTTATAGGCCATCAGATGAATGAGCTGATTTTATTTTTCAATAAGTGGCAGGGTTGCTTTTTAATTACTGATAAATTTCAGCTGCTGTCGTCATGACTTTCCATAGCTATTTGCACCTCTCTATCTTCATGTGTTCAATACTTTTCCCCTGTGTCACAGCTGCACTCTGAAACTCTAAGGATGCTAACATTGAATACAGGAATTTGGACATGCATTACTGCTAAGGAAATAATTCTAAAAATTGAGAAACTAATTGCATAAAAAGGCCAGTTTTATATGAGCCTAGCACCAAGTGTCAACCCATATCTCTTTTTGGTAGATCCCTACCTAAAATGCCTCTCTCTCGGCTAAAAAATCCTGCAATTTTATTGGTGGGCAGGAACTTGCTATTAGGAAATTAAAGGATGTCTTAAGCTAGTGGGAAAGGAGTGCTTAGTCAGAAGGCATGACCTTATAATCCAAAATGAAAAAAACTGACTGCACTTCCTAACAGACAAGTGTGAACAGCGCATTGCTAAATTATGTTTTATGTTCATTATGCATCCAAGAGTCTCAATTTTTTAATTGATCCCTTTAGCAGTAATGCATGTCTAAATTCCTGTATTCACTGTCTGCATGCCTTAGCATTTCAGAGTGCAGCTGTTTGTTAGTTTATTTCTTAGGTTTGCACCTGTTCACACTTGTCTGTTAGGAAGGGCCATCAGTTTTTTTTATTTTAGATTATAGGGTCGCGCCTTCTGACTGAGCACTCCTTTCACACCAGGCTTAAGGTGATTTTTAATTTCCTATTCTGCCCGCCCATAAAATTGTAGGCTTTTTCAGCCCAGAGAGAGGTGTTTTAGGTAAGGACCCTGCAAAAAGAAATATGCCTTGACTCTGGCTGCTGGGCTCACATAAAACCAGCCTTTTTATGTTCAAAATGTCTCAATTTTTAATTTATTTTAATTTATTTCCTTAGCAGTAATGCATGTCCAAATTTTGGTATTCAATGTTTGCATGCCTTAGTATTTCAGAGTGCAGCTGGTTATTTGTTAATGTGTTTCATGTTCTGTATGCACCTGTTCACACCTGTTTGTTAGTAAGGGCCATCAGTTTTTTTCATTATTCATTTATGGACACTTATGGTTTGATTTCTTTGCCTGTATGGATTGGATGGGTTGTTACCAACATCTGGTGAGAAATTCATGTTTATAGTACTTTAAGAAATATATTTATTTTTATCTAAAATTGGTGACTTATTCAATGTTTATTTCACCCATTATCCATCACAGGAGAGGCTGGGGAATATACATGACTGGAGAGGCTGGGGGCATATACATTACTGGAGAGGCTGGGGGCATAAACATTACTGGAGAAGCTGGGGCTGCTGCTGCTGTCGTCAGTGGGACAAAGACTGTCTCTGGAAGGCAGAGTGCGCTAACCCATATATTATATCCTGCCAGTGGGCAGCGTTTGGTGTCATTCTTCATTGCATGCACCACAGTATTCAGTAGGGATCGCCTTAGTATAAGGCTCATTTAAAGGGCCTGCGACTTACAAAATGCAGGCGCTGACTTGTGCACTGTCGTCCCCGGGAATCTACATGGGGGCCAGAGAAAAGATCATCTATCTTCCCTCAGGCCAGAGTTTTTCTATCCTTGATTTAAAGCCTGTTTGTACTGCTCTAAAGCTGGCTGGATCTGGCCAGTTTCAGTCCCCCTGTGTTACTCCCATGCTGCAGATGCATATCTGCCTGTGCTAGCATTTTGGGAGAGCTTTCAGTTTTGACCAGCAGAACGACCATGGCAGTCTGAACTGAACGGTAAATCTTCAGAAGCACGCAATCCCCGACATCCAGATAACTGGGTGTCAGGGGATCGGTGCACTCCTGAAGGTATGTACAACTTGAGAAAACCCTTTTAAGTCTCCAGCTCCTAATGTTTTATTCAGCTGCAAATAAAGCAATCTGCTCTCCATCAAAGCATGGCAAATTGTCCTAAGGCCTTGTGCTTGTGAGTTGTAGGGCGCTGGGTCTCAGCTCAGGTACACTGATGATGATGTGAATAATCCCTGTTTATAGACGATGTTCCAAATTATTATGCAAATTATATTTTTCTCTGATTTTCCGAAATGGTCGGTGCAAATGACAGTCAAATAAAAGTCATCACCCATTAGAGCACACATCGAATTTTATCGGAAACTTCCCAATGATAACAGTATAATCTTCAAAATTAAAAAAAACTCAAAATGCTCTGTTCCAAATTATTAGTCACAGTAGAGTTTCTAAACATTTTTTATGTTTTAAAGAACTGAAAATGCTCATTTGTGGACTTTGCAGCATTAGGAGGTCACATTTACTGAAATAAAAAAGCTATTTAAATCCAAAACATCCTAACAGGCCAAGTGACATGTTAACATGGGAACCCTTCTTTGATATCACTTCACAATTCTTGCATCCATTGAACTTGTGAGTTTTTGGAGAGTTTCTGCTTGAATTTCTTTGCATGATGTCAGAATTGCCTCTCATAGCTGCTGTTTTGATGTGAACTGCCTCCCACCCTCATAGATTTTTTTGCTTGATGATACTCAAAAGATTCTCTATAGGGTTGAGGTCAGGGGAAGATGGTGGCCACACCATGAGTTTATCTCCTTTTATGCCCATAACAGCCAATGACACAGAGGCATGAGATGGTGCATTGTCATGCATGAAGATGATTTTGCTCCTGAAGGTACGTTTCTGCTTTTGTACCATGGAAGAAAGTTGTCAGTCAGAAACTCTATATACTTTGCAGAGGTCATTTTCACACCTTCAGGAACCTTAAAGGGGTCTACCAGATCTCTCCCCATGATTCCGGCCCAAAACACCAAAACACCAAACCCAAAACTCCTCCACCTCCTTGCTGATGTCGCAGCTTTGTTGGGACATGGTGGCCATCCACCAACCATCCACTAGTCCATCCATCTGGACCATCCACGGTTGCTCGACACTCATCAGTTAACAAGACTGTTTGAAAATTAGTCTTCATGTATGTCTGCGCCCACTGCAACCATTTCTGCTTGTGAGCACTGGTTAGAGGTGGCCGAATAGTAGGTTTATGCACCACAGCAAGCTTTTGAAGAATCCTACATCTTGAGGTTTGAGGGACTCTAGAGGCACCAGAAGCTTCAAATATCTGTTTGCTGGTTTGTAATGGCTTTTTAGCAGCTCCTCTCTTAATCCGATGAACTTGCCTGGCAGAAACCTTTCTCATTCTGTCTTTATCAGCACGAACACGTATGTGCTCTGAATCAGCCACAAATCTCTTCACAGTATGAGGATCACGCTTACGTTTTCATGAAATATCTAATGTTTTCATCCCTTGTCCAAGGCATTGCACTATTTGTTGCTTTTTGGCAGCAGACAGATCCTTTTTCTTTCTCATGTTACTTGAAAACTGTGGCCTGCTTAATACTGTGGAACATCCTGTTTTCCTTTTATTGGGCTCACCTGGAAACTAATTATCACAGGTATCGGAGATTGATTTCAGTGATCCAAAGAACCCTGAAGCACAATTCCATCAATGAGTTTCATTTAAGAGAAAAAAAAAATGAATCGGCATGACACTTAAATCCAATTTGCATAATAATTTGGAACATGGGGTAGATGCTGTCAGTGCACCCTGCCAGAACGCTGTACACCTCTGCCTGCTAAGGTATTCACTATAATGGGTGATCCTGCACTGAGCTGTGCAATTTTTGATCCTCTCCTTATGCTGCTGCCTTCTGCTGATCTTACATAATTGTGCTTTAGCCTTACTGTATATCACTGCTCTCTTCTGCTTATTATGACGTTTAATATGACGTGTTATATATATATATATATATATATATATATATATATATATATATACAGGGCTGTATTTTGGCTTCATGCTGCCCTAGGCACTTTAAGTGGTTGCGCCCCTTAGTGATAACATAAAACTGAGTTTTCGCACACGACATCTGTTTAAGGCAGTTCTACTCTGTAAAACACTTTAAAAAGTATCAATGAGAAATGAAGGGCACTAACCCCCCCCCCCAATGGGGATCACCACAGGCACATCAAAACATAGCATGAGTATAAAATATTCCCACCACACCGTCCCCACTTATATACTGTGACTGTCACACTGCCCCTAATAAACTAAAACACCACACTGTCCTCACTTATAAGTTATACCCACCACACCTTCCTCAATTATGAAATATGATCTGTACATTGCGAAGAGGGAGCAGCATGATGTGAGGACAATGTCCCATGCATGCTGCCCCCTCCTCACAATGTCCCATGCATGCTGCCCCCTCCTCACAATGTCCCATGCATGCTGTCCCCTCCTCACAATGTCCCATGCATGCTGCCCCCTCCTCACAGTGTCCCATGCATGCTGCCCTCTCCTCACAGTGTCCCATGCATGCTGCCCCCTCCTCACAGTGTCCCATGCATGCTGCCCCCTCCTCAGTGTCCCATGCATGCTGCCCCCTCCTCACAGTGTCCCATGCATGCTGCCCCCTCCTCACAGTGTCCCATGCATGCTGCCCCCTCCTCACAGTGTCCCATGCATGCTGCCCCCTCCTCACAGTGTCCCATGCATGCTGCCCCTTTCCATGAGCTCCTAATGCTGCCTTCCCTTCCTCTCTTCCATAATGACACCTCCATGTTGCCCCACTCATGCCAAGACCACCACACTAACGCTTATGCTGAGACCCCCCCCCACACACACACTACTCCACTCTTGATATTGACTCCCCTACATTGCTCCACTCCATACTGATCCCACACATGCTGCCCCTTCTCCATAATGAGCTCCCAATGCTGACCCCCTCTTATTCTGAGTCCTTACACTCCCCCCACCCAATCGATTTTTTTCATTGCACTATCCCTCAACCCTTGTCCTCTGTCTCTAGCATTAGCCCCTCTCTCCCCCAGCATCAGCCTCTCTCCCCCAGCATCAGCCTCTATCTTCCCTCAGCATCAGCCTCTATCTTCCCTCAGCATCAGCCTCTCTCCCCCAGTCTCCCCAAGCATCAGCCTCTATCTTCCCTCAGCATCAGCCTCTCTCCCCCAGTCTCAGCCTCAGTCTGTCCCAGTCTCCGCCTCAGCCTCCCTCCAGCCTCCCCCAGTCTCAGCCTCTGCCTCCCTCCAGCCTCCCCCCAGTCTCAGCCTCTGCCTCCCTCCAGTCTCAGCCTCTGCCTCCCTCCAGCCTCCCCCCAGTCTCAGCCTCTGCCTCCCTCCAGCCTCCCCCCAGTCTCAGCCTCTGCCTCCCTCCAGCCTCTCCCCAGTATCAGCCTCTGCACCCCCTCGCATGCGCAGATCTCCGGTCTGCATTAGAGACACCCCCACGCTCCTTATGAATCTTCAGCTCTGCGAGCACTTACCTGCTCCAGTGCCCGCCGCCATCTTCCTGGCTCACGTGAGTATCTTCTTCTGACACCGGCTTCCATTGCGGCGTCCTGCTGTGAGCTCTGCATGTGATGTCCACACAGCAGTGGACGCAGCACAGAGGAAGAAGCGGATTGTCGCGTGCCTGTGACCCCGGAAATGCAGGCGTCGGCAGTTCCAGGGTCAATCAGCTCCCTGTGCTCGGAGACCGCAGTTTGTTTGCATTCGCGTCTTAATTGACGCGGACACAAATAAAAGGAGGTGCGCCTCTTCCCCCCTCCGAAAACACAGCGGATTTAATCGACTGTCTAACGGAGGGGAACAGGATCTGTAAAAAAATTAAAAAAAAATAATATTTTATTTTTTTTTGCTGCCAGAAGGTGCCGACCCCGCAACCTGCCGCCCGAGGCACCGGACCACGGATGCCTAATGGTAAATACAGCCCTGTGTATGTGTATATATATATATATTATATATATACCTATTCGCTAGATATTTGTGTGAGGGAGCTTTTGCTTTCTTCTGGCTACATATTCTGGTTCTATAATCTATATATAACACGCCCTGTTGAGTTTTTATTAATATGGCAAATGTTTGCTCCACTAAATTTTTCTTTGTATACATTGAATAGAGTTGGGAGAATAGTAACTATTCGTGTTCGGATAATGTTTACCGATTACAGAGTTCTATTCCAGTATTCGTCACAAGAGAAATGCTCGGGTTCCCCATTGACTTGCATTAGGTTCATTATTCATGACGAATACCGGAATAGGACTTTGGGATTCGTTAGGAATAATTTGAACACGAATAGTTACTATTCACCCATCTCTAGTTTGGAGGTTTTGCTGTTTTTTTTTTTCTGAGTGCCACACTCATACTCAATACTGAATAAATCAAGGTGTTTTTAGAATGTTGTTTCTATCCAACCTGTGATTTCCATAATTCCACAACTTTTCTGTATTATTGTTACAATTTCAATGTTCAGGAGAGTAATTTTTGTCTATTCTTTTTTTCTCAATTATTTTACAAATGATCTGTGTGTTATTAATATGTCATGTTTAACATTTGTTCTATGTTCCCATCATATATCTTCCACCCACCATGGATCAGAACCTCTAGATTCTGGCCACCAGAATAAATGCTATGTGCAGCTGCAAAACTGTCAGGAACATGTCCATAGTGAGGTAAAGTAAGGTAAATCCTTGTTTTATTCCTCCATCTCACAGTAGTTGGGTTATTACCCATAGGGTAGGATGCATAATGGTCCATGTAAGTAAAGTGTTCCCGATTCTCGTTTTTTGGGCAACCATAAAAAGTGATTAAACAATATTTTATTTTATGCTTTTGGGTGTTGTTTAGTTTTCATAACTTTTTTTGAGAAGTATTGATATCAAATTTTACATAACTATATTTGGAAGAGGAGTAACTAAAAGTAGGTAAAGTGGATCTATTACCAGATATCATGATACAATCTACATACAATTGCATGCAAAAGTTTGGGCACCCCTGGTCAAAATTACTGTTATTGTGAACAGTTAAGCAAGTTGAAGATGAAATGATCTCTAAAATGCATAAAGTTAAAGATGACACCTTTCTTTGTATTTTAGGCAACAAAAAAAGTATATATCTTTTACATTATTAAAATCAAAAAAGGAAAATGGGCTGATGTAAAACTTTGGGAACCCTGCATGGTTAGTACCTTAGCGGCTGCCATTTACATGCTTGTAATGTTGCATGTTTACTGTTTTTTTTTGTTACAGCTCAGTTTTTTGGTGTTTTTGTCTGCGATCTTGCTTCATTGCAATTTGGGGGTGCAGCCCTCCTTATACTGAGGCTGAACAACCAATTGCTTCCCACTTTGCTGTGTATTTAATCTGGGACCCAGCTGACCACTTGTTACCATTCACATTGGAGTTTTTGATAGACACAAGTCAGGTATATATAATGGTTTTAACTTTAGCTGGTTAGGGACCGTCCCAGATGGGTACACCTTGACGAGGTGGGACGGCTTCTTACGTTTTTGCAAAAATATGTACGGTATATACTAAGTACCCTGTTATTAAGCACTTGCATTTTATTCATTATTATTCAGGGTATTTTTCATAGAATTTTTCTCTTTAGTTTTTTCATGGTTAGTACCTAGTAGCATCCCCTTTGGCAAATATCACAGCTTGTAACCGCTTTTTGTAGCCAGCCAGGAGGCTTTCAATTCTTGTTTGTGGTATATTCATCCAATTCTTCCTTGGAAAAGTCTTCCAGTTCGGTCATATTCCTGGCTCGTCTTGCATGCACTGCTCTTTTGAGGTCTAGCCACAGATTTTCGATGCCGTTCAGATAAGGGGACTGTGAGGGCCATTGTAAAAGTTTAAGCTTGAGCTTTTTGAGGTCATCTATTGTGGATGTTGACATGTGTTTAGGAGAATTATCCATTTTTTTCCAGTTTTTTTTACTGATGGGGTTATGTTTGCTTCAAAAAATTAGTTGAAATTTCATTGAATCCATTCTTCCCTCTAACAGTGAAATGTTCCCTTACAAGAGTAGTACATGTAAGACGACTCACAAATGGGCTGCTAAATGTGAAAGATGAAAATACATTTTTTTCTTTTGCCTAAAATACATAGGAAATGTGTCATCTTTAACTTTTTTGCCTTTTAGAGATCATTTCATCTTCAACTTGCCTGACTGTTCACAATAACAGTAATTGTAACCAGGGGTGCCCAAACTTTACTGTGCCACTGTATATATATACATATATATGTATTCCTGAATGTTTTGAAAATGAGTTTATAAGTCTAGATCTCGCTGGACTCATAAAATGCTGTTTCAAATTTGAGAATGACAGACATTTTGACTTTGATTTCCATGGTAAGTGTACCAATCTCATCAGATTTAAGAGGACTAATTAACATATTACTGTATTAATGCACTGCATAATGTATTAGTGCACTGCAATAATGCTAACAGATCCAAAGTAAAAGGTATTTTCCCACTTTAGACATTTGTGACATGTCTACACGGTATATTGGAATTTGGAGGGCATCTATCAGACAGTTAAGGCCGCTTTACATGCAACGACATCGCTAACGAGATGTCATTGGGGTCATGGAATTCGTGACGCACATCCGGCATTGTTGATATCGTTGACACGTCGTTCTAATCTCAAATATTGTTGCTGTTGCAGGACGCAGGTTGTTCGTCGTTCCTGCGGCAGCAAACATCGCTATGTGTGACACCGCAGGAACGAGGAACCACATCATACCTGCAGACATCGGCAAAAAGGAAGGAAGGAGGTGGGTGGGATGTTCCGGCCGCTCATCTCCGCCCCTCCGCTTCTATTGGGCGGCTGCTTAGTGACGCCGCTGTAACGCTGAACGAACCTCCCATTAAAAATGAGGCGGTTTGCCCGCCACAGCGACGTCGCTAGGCAGGTAAGTATGTGTGATGGGGACTAACGATGTTGTGCGCCACAGGCTGCGATTTGCCCATGATGCACAAACGATGGGGGCAGGTGCGATCGGCAGCGGCATCCCTAATGATGTCGCTGCGTGTAAAGTGCCCTTTATGAGACATCTTGTAGATAGGTAATAAATATTTAAGGTGTGAATATCTTTTTATTAAACAGTTTACTGTTTAAAGGGGTTTTCTTTGAGTTAAAACACTTTTAATCTGAAAAGTTGTTTGTGTTAAAGAATGTTTAAATGCATTTTATCTTGCTGTTGAGTTTTTCCTGCTCCCATTATCCAGGGCACATGCCTCTTATTTGCTTTCAGGTATGTGGTTGAGTCGCCAGTGCAGCTTACTACAATTAGAACTTTACATTGTGGCGTCCTGTTCCCACCATCTTTATCTTCCAATTATACCTCCTTGCTCTGTTACTCCCACGATACCTCCATTTTCTATCTATATCCACCTGATACATCTCTTACTACACGAATATAATTCATTCCCTTACAGCTCCTTGTACCAGGTGCACCTTTCCATGTGTGATGGGCTGGAATCTACTGAAACGGTGCATGGTTTGGAGCTACTGCGAGTTAAGTACAATAACTATGAAAGATGACCCTCCACTACATGATTGTGCAGAGACTTTAATGGAAAGAGACTACACTTGGGTAAAAACTACTGCAAGGCAAGATCAGTAGCCCAGGATGTTAGTCCTGTCCCATGTACAATATGTGATGGATCATGTGGTGCATATTGGGGCAGTGGCATTAGTCTAGTAAAAATATATGACTGACAGACATAACATTACTATCACAAGACCCACTGACACGCAAAAAAAATAAAATTGGATTAACTCTTTAATTCCTTGCCATTTGTATCATTAACGACAGCAGTCCAAAATTATAATAGACCTACAGAATGAACAGGATATAAAGAACACAGACACAATGAATAGAGTTTATTCATTTTTGTCATTATCAAACGTAGTATAATTTAATCATCCAGTGCAATTTATAGGATTTACTGCATAAAATGGATGTGAACCAGAGGAAGGCAAAACAACCCCATGTGTGGGGGGAAAAATTCCTTCCTGACCCCAAGTACTGGCGATCGGCTAATCCCTGGTTCACTGCAGTGTCAGCTCTGGATGAGGCCCTGTCACACTGTTATATGGAACATTTTATACATATCTAATACAAATATTTGTATCTTATCTTTATATCTAGAATATTTAAAGGTTTCAAATACAGATCCTTAATAATGACCCTCTAAAAGTAACAGGGATAACACCTAAGTTTAATATGATAAGAAACATCTCCTGGATATAAATTTTTTTTTTTTTTAAACCTTACTCATCTAGATTTCTCTTTTCTTACCTATACTTATCCTTTTTCACCTATTCCTGTATAAATGTATCCTTTTTTTAACCTACACTCACCTAAATTTGTCTTTTTTCTTACCTATATCCTTTCTTACCTATATTTATCCTTGTTTGTTTGGTTTTTTTTTTGTTTTAAAGTATACTCATCTATATTTATCTTCCCTTACCTATACGTATCTTTTTTATCTATAACTGCTTATATTTATCCTTGGGGTTTTTTTTTTTGTTTTGGGGGGTTTTTAACCTATACTTCGCTATATTTATCTTTTCTTAATTATCCTTATCATTTCCTACCCATACTTGCCTATATTTATCCTTGTTTTTTTATTTTTTTAAACTTATACTCATCTATAGTTATCCTTTCTTACCTATACTTGCCTATATTTATCCTCCATTTTGTAACCTATACTCATCTACCTGCCCTGCTGTCAGCCCCTCTCCCCCGGCTCAGAGTGGTCATGTGACCGCTCCTGCCGCGATTTTGCTGCTTCCGGTCATTTCATGTCTACATGGGCAGGGCCATGTTGACATGCAAATCTGGAACAGCATGTCGCCTCCCTGCTGGGCTGTACAGTGCGTGGAGTAACCGCCCCCGTTCCCTGCACCCTCCCACACATTGCCCAGCACCCCGTACTCTGCCCACAACCTCCCACACTCTGTAGTCTCCCTCCCCCGCCTCCTGTGCCCAGCTACGTGCGCCCTGAATTCCAGCCGATTCAGTGTCCAGTTCAATAAGGCAAGGAACAAGAAAGTTGCCCACTTGCTGTCAGATACACTGTCAGCGCTGTGTCCCCAGCGCTTGATCATGTCTACTGCCTGACGCCCTGGGAACTGTCTCCCCCCCCCTCCCCCGTGCGCGCTGTCTGTGTCATCATGGGTCATCTGTGTATGTGCATCAGTCTGTGTCCCGCGCCAGCCCCGCGGATGCCCGCACTGCAGCGTGTCAGTGTTTGCCCCCCTCTGCAGTATAAGCTGCTTCTCACCCTGCAGTGCGTGCAGCCGCGGGGATGACGAGCGCTGCTTGTCATCACTGCCCGTGCAGTCTGTGTCCCGCTCCCTGCCAGCCCCGCAGCTGCCCGCACTGCAATGTCAGTGTCTGCCCGCAGTATCAGCAGCTTCTCACGCCACGGGGCTGGCAGGGAGCGGGACACTGCTAAAGGTGGTGTCACACACAGCGACAACGACGTCGCTGCTACGTCACCATTTTCTGTGACGTTGCAGCGACGTCCCGTCGCTGTCGCTGTGTGTGACATCCAGCAACGAGCTGGCCCCTGCTGTGAGGTCGCCGCTCGTTGCTGAATGTCCAGCTTCATTTTTTGGTCGTCGCTCTCCCGCTGTGACGCACAGATCGCTGTGTGTGACAGCGAGAGAGCGATGAAATGAAGCGAGCAGGGAGCAGGAGCCGGCATCTGGCAGCTGCGGTAAGCTGTAACCAAGGTAAACATCGGGTAACCAAGGTGGTTACCCGATATTTACCTTCGTTACCAGCCTCCGCCGCTCTCACGCTGCAAGCGCCGGCTCCTGCTGTCTGCACATGTAGCTGCAGTACACATCGTGTAATTAACCCGATGTGTACTGTAGCTAGGAGAGCAGGAAGCCAGCGCTCAGTGTGCGCGGCTCCCTGCTCTCTGCACATGTAGCTGCAGGTTAGATTAGATGAGATAATTACCTGCTGTGACGATCTCCTGCCTCCTGACATCACCGCGGTCACTGCCTTCTCTGCCCGTCTCGTGGGCGGCCCGAGACTGTCACTAGCAGTGACGTCACGGGCTCTCTCGATACTGCGTAGAACGCGGCGGGCATAGAAGTCAGTGACAGCGCTGACGTCAGCAGAGCAGGAGATCGTTACTGTAGGTAATGATCTCATCTAACCTCCTGACGGCAGCGCTCGGCATCCCCTGCAGTGACCTGGGCTGACCTATTGATGTTAGCTCAGGTCACTGCACGGCTCTCCCAGCCAATGGGGAACATTTTGTTCTTCATTGACTGGGAGTCTCATTGACTATGGTATGGATCGCCGTGCGACCCCCTTATTGGATTACGCCGAGCCCGGATTTGATTGTTCTTGTCAATAAATTGTTGAAAGAGGGAATGTGGGGAGTGTTTTTTCAAATAAAACTTTTTTTGTTGTCTATTTTTTATTTCTTACTGAATGGGTTGGTGATGTCGGGTATCTGATAGACGCCTGACGTCATCAAGCCCTGGGCTTGATGCCAGGTGACATTACACATCTGGCATCAACCCCATATATTACCCCGTTTGCCAACGCACCAGGGCAACGGGATGAGTTGGGGCAAAGCGCCAGGATTGGCACATCCAATGGATGCACCACTTCTGGGGCAGCTGTAGCTTGCTATTTTTAGGCTATTTTTAGGCTGGGGAGTGTCCAATAACGGTGGTCCTCCCTAGTCTGAGAATACCAGACCACAGCTGTCCGCTTTACCTTGGCTGGTGATGCAATTTGGGGGGGACCCACGTTTTTTGTTTTAAATTATTTATTTAATTTTAAACAACAGCGTGGGGTGCCCTCTGTTTTGGATTACCAGCCAAGGTGAAGCTGCCAGCTGTGGTCTGCAGGCTGCAGCTGTCTGCTTTACCCTAGCTGGCTACAAAAGATAGGGGGGACCTCACGTTGTTTTTTTTTAATTATTTATTTATTGGCTAAATACAAGGCTAAGTACCCTTTAGTGCCACATGAAAGGCACTAATGGGTGCCAGCCAGGGCCGGCTCCAGGTTTTTGTGGGCCCTGGGCGAAAGAGTCTCAGTGGGCCCCATCCACACATAGACATGCACAGATACATACACATACAGGCACACGTACACATACTTATTTAAAGAGAAATTCACAAAAACACATAAATAGACAAATCTAGACACAGTCATATACACTTACATAGATACACATCATACATACACACACACATTATTTTTATATATTTATCCTGTATATATATTTCTAATATTGGGAAGCCGGCAACAGCCTCATTCACTTCCCGGCTTGTCTAACAGACATGGCCGCACATAGGGCACACTAAGGGTATGTGCGCACGTTGCTTTTTACCTGCTTTTTACCTGCTTTTTTGCTGCTTTTTCTTCTGCGCTGTTTAATGCCAAAATGGATGTGTTCTTCTATTCAAGCAAAGTCTATGGGAATTTGGGTTTCTTGTTCACACTATTGTTGTTCAAAATGCTGCCTTTTTGTGGCAGAACTTTGGTCAAAAACTCAGCTTTTCAAAGAAGCAACATGTCAATTGTTTTTGCCATTTGGGTTTTGCACTGCAAAGCTGAGTTTTTGACCAAAGTTCTGCCACAAAAAGGCAGCATTTTGAACAACAATAGTGTGAACAAGAAACCCAAATTCCCATAGACTTTGCTTGAATAGAAGAACACATCCATTTTGGCATTAAACAGCGCAGGTAAAAAGCAACGTGCGCACATACCCTAACACTGCTGTATATACATCACAAGAGAGGCTGGGGACAAACACAATACTGGGGGGAATACATATTACTGAGGAAAGGGGTATACAGCTCTACAGGAGGGCAGTGACTGAGGTGGGGGGGACAGCTGTGAGGTGGGGGGTTGACATGCAGCTCTGGGTGTATACAGCTCTGGGGTGGGGGGGGACATACAGCACCTGGGTGGAGGGGACATACAACTCTGGGGGTATAGTAGTATGCAGCCCCATATTGTGTTATGAAGCCCCCATTGTCCTCCATATAGTATTATGTAGCCCCCATATGCACTATGCAGCCCCCATATAGCACAATGCAGACCCAGATAGCATTAGGCACCTTCATGCAGTATACAGCACACATATAGCACAATGCAGACCCAGATAGCAATAGGCACCCTCATGTAGTACACAGCCCCTAAATACCACAGTGCAGAGCCAGATAGCATTAGGCACCCTCATGTAGTACACAGCACCTATATAGCACAGTGCAGAGCCAGATAGCATTAGGCACCCTCATGTAGTACACAGCACCTATATACCACAGTGCAGAGCCAGATAGCATTAGGCACCCTCATGTAGTACACAGACCTATATAGAACAGTGCAGACCCAGACAGCACAGTGGAAACCCAGATAGCATTAGGCACTCTCATGTAGCATACAGCTTGTATATAGCATAGCCTGTATATAGCACAGTGCAGAACCAGATAGCAGTAGGCACCCTCATGTAGAATACAGTGATTAATACTCAGTGGCGTAACTAGAGTTTGATGGGCCCTGGTGCAAAATTTGGACCGGGGCCCCCCTCCACGTACACCGACACTTAGGGTGCGGGATAATGACACTGACACTCGGGGTACAGGATAATGATGCTGACACTTGGCTCTTACCCTCAGCACCCAGGTTTCCCATGATCTGAAATCCCTCTATCAGTACCCTGCTTTCCCATGTTCTGATATCCATCTTTCAGCACCCAGCTTTACTCTGTTATGGGAAAGCTGGGTGCTGAGGGAGAGATGTATAGCAGAGCATGGGAAAGCTGGGTGCTGAGAGATGTATAGCAGAGCATGGGAAAGCTGGGTGCTGAGAGATGTATAGCAGAGCATGGGAAAGCTGGGTGCTGAGGGAAAGAGCCTTTTTCCCTCAGCACAAAACATTCCCATCCCATCCCATACTTGTATCTTTGTCCCCCCTTGTATATAGATCTCCAAATACTATAATGGCCCCCACATAGCCTTCCATATAATATAAAGGGTCCCACATAACCCGTCATATATTATAATGCACCCCCATAGTTCTCCATGTATTATAATTCACCCCATAGTACTCCATATATTATACTGCACCACAGTCCTCCATGTTTTATAACGCACACCCATGTGTGACCATGTGTAAGGTAGCCTCCATATTTCTCCATTTATTATAATGTAGCCCCCATAGTGCTATATGTATTATAATGTAGCGCCATAAATCATCATATTGTATTATGCAGCCCCATACTCCTCCATGTATAATGCACCCCTAGTCCATGTATAAGGTGTCCTTCATGTTTATTATGCAGTCCCATAGACCTCCATGTATCATGCAGCCAGCAAAATAAAAAAACAAGTACCTCTCTTCTCCTTCCGACCCCTGCGACTGCGGTAGTTACGCCCCTGCCCCCAAATGTCACACACACTACACCCCCATATCTCACACACCCTGCTTCCCATACAGCCTGCACCCCCATATCACACACACTACACCCCCATATCACACACACTACACCCCCATATCTCACACCCTGCTTCCCATACAGCCTGCACCCCCATATCACACACACTACACCCCCATATCTCTCACACCCTGCTTCCCATACAGCCTGCACCCCCCATATCACACACACACTGCTCCCCATACAGCCTGCACCCCCCATATCCCACACACACTGCTCCCCATACAGCCTGCACCCCCCATATCCCACACACACTGCTCCCCATACAGCCTGCACCCCCCATATCCCACACACACTGCTTCCCATACAGCCTGCACCCCCCCCAGATCTCACACACTACACCCCCATATGTCACATACCCTGCTCCCCATACAGCCTGCACCCCCCATATCACACACAATACACCCCCATATCACACACACCCTGCCCACATATCTCACCCTGCCTGTACCCCAACTTACCCCTCTCAAACACTCTGCACCCCTTCACATCCTTCTGTCAGTCTGCAGCCCTCATATGTCACTCACCCTGCAGCCCCCCTCACCCTCATGTCCCCTCTTTTCTTATTACCAGTCATCACGTGTCCATTATCTCCTTCAGGATTCAGTATCTTGCTTTCTGCCCGGCCTCCTGTGTCTCCTCCCACACAGTCACATGGGCGTGACATCATCGCAGGTCCTGCAGGATGGAGATCCCGTCTGCTGTGCAGGTCAGGAGCCCTCCTGCAGCTCAGACACGGCTGGTGGCCTCTCCAGGTCAGGGGCCCCTCTACTGACACTGGGCTCCCCTGACTCACAGGCCGGCCACTACACAGCAGTACTACACATAGGGGCCCGGCAGCCGGTTCTGCAGAGTACTAGTGCCGCTGTGTAGTGGCCGGCCTGTGAGTCAGGGGAGCCCAGTGTCAGTAGAGGGGCGGCTCACGTCTCCTCGGCGCGTCGTCCATTGCTGTCGCTCGCTCTGACCTCTCAGCAGGCGCGCAGTGATGACGTCACCGCGGTCCTCTGCAGAGCTGTCAGAACGCCGACAGTCACAGCGGGGAGAATGATAAGAGAGAGAGCGCACCGCTCACTCTCTCATCATTGCTCTCAATTGTATCGGCACCTGCGATGCCGATGCAATTGAAAGCTCGATCCTCGGCGGGGGGCGGTGACAGCGCGGCCACCGGGCCCCCCTGAGTAGCGATGCGCCACTCCTGCCACCGCGAGTGGGCCCCCCCGGCAGCTTAGGGCCCCGGCATTTGACCGGGTTTGCCGGGTGCTGGCGCCGGCCCTGGTGCCAGCTTACAATATGTGGGGGGGGGGGGTAGGACATTATATTGGTCTTTCTCATCTATTATCTATCCCTCTATATATCCCTTGATTCATTCATCCATCCCTCTATTTATCCCTCTAGCTATCTGTCTCTATCTATCCCTCTATCTATCTAGCTGCTTCCGTTTTTCTGCAGTTTGAAAAAAATAGGAAGGTACGCAGATGACACACGGACCATATACGGAACGGAATGGATGCCACACAGTTGCATCCGTGAAAAAACATGACCATTTTTTTGCGGACCGCAAAAACGGGGCAGTCCTGTGAATGTAGCCTAATCAAGAGGCTTATGAGGGTGATGTATTTAATTACAAAAAACTGTTTTTTTCTTGGTGTATGTGTTTATTTACTGTCACTTACAGATTACTAAGGGGGGGGGTGTCTCATAGACCCTGGCGATTAATATCTGGCTTAGAGGCAGCTGTGGGCTGTGATTAACTTCATATTAGCCTGATTGCCACCGCCCCAGAGCAACCAGGAAGAGCCAGGTAAAGTGCTGGGATTGTCACATCTAATGGATGTGACAATCCTGAGTGGCTGCAGGCTGCTATTTTTAGGCACGGGGCGGCTCAATAAATAGGGGTCTCCCCAGCCTGACAATACCAGCCCAAAGCTTTTGTGGTTTATCATGCCTGGGTACCAAAATTCGGGGGGACTGAATTTCGTTTATTTTTAAATTATTTTTGTAAATCAAGAAAAAAGCCGCATGCAGTTCCTCTTATTTGGATAAACAGCCAAGATAAGCGCACGGCTGGGGGCTGTATACTGTAGCCATATGCTTTTTCTGTTCTTGGTGTCATAATATGGGAGAAAAACACAGTGAAAAATTTTATGCGTTTTATACCACAATAATGATCCGCTGAGTTGAATTGCTTTCCCGCTCATCAACCGTCTTGGCGCCCGTGATTGGTTGTAAGCAGATGCTTTCACATACGCTAAGGATGCGTCTGACTGCAACCAATCACAGGAGACAGGACAGCCGGAGGACGGGTAAAGCAGTGCATATGAATGAGCAGTAATTAGTGGCCCAGCAAGTGAAGGAGAAGCCACGGGAGCAGTGTACAGCTGCAACGGAGCCTCGGTCAGTATGAAGCGCTTTCTTCTTTTTTTTTTTTTGACTTTACTATTAAAGGGGTTATCCGGCTTCTTTGACTTTTTTTTTTTTAATTTCCCTATTGGGCTACATTGAGGCAGGTAAGTAGATAGAGACCACTTACCTGTCCTGCTGTCAGCCCCTCTCCACCGGTTCAGAGTGGTCATGTGACCGCTCCTGCCGCAATTTTGCTGCTTTCGGTCACTTCATGTCAACATGGGCAGGGCCATGTTGACATGCAAATGTGGAACAGCATGTCGCCTCCCTGCTGGGCGGGTACAGTGCGATGAGCCCCGCCCCCTTCCCTGCACCCTCCCACACATTCCCCCGCACCTCTTTTACTCTCCAGTAACCTCCCCCTGCACTGCTGTGGGGTCCGTGACCTGGGGGAGGGGCCTGGTGGCGGCTGCCGTGGTGTCAGCGCCAGCACCGGGCCCCCTGCTCAGGATCACACATTCAAATGTACCGGCATCACAGATCACAGATGCCGGTACATTTGAAAGTGCTGATGAGAAGCAGCGCAGCGCTGCTTCTCATCACTGTCCCTCCCGCTGTCTGTGCTCTCTTCAGCACAGCGGTGACGTCACTACTGTGCTGATATGTCCAGAGCACAGACAGCTGGCAAACGTGCAGGAGCGGCGGGGACCGAGGACGGGTGAGTATGTACTCCCTACATGTGTTCCCTATGGGGGGGTGGGGGTACAGAGCCATATGTGTGCGTGTGCAGAGCCATATGTGTGCGTGTGCAGAGCCATATGTGTGCGTGTGCAGAGCCATATGTGTGCGTGTGCAGAGCCATATGTGTGCGTGTGCAGAGCCATATGTGTGCGTGTGCAGAGCCATATGTTTGCGGTGCAGAGCCATATGTGTGCGTGTGCGGTACAGAGCCATATGTGTGCGAGTGCGGTACAGAGCCATGCGTGTGCGGTGCAGAGCCATATGTGTGCGTGTGCGGTGCAGAGCCATATGTGTGCGTGTGCGGTACAGAGCCATATGTGTGCGGTGCAGAGCCATATGTGTGGGTGTGCAGAGCCATATGTGTGCATGTGCAGAGTCATATGTGTGCGTGTGCAGAGCCATATGTGTGCGTGTGCAGAGCCATATGTGTGCGTGTTCGGTGCAGAGCCATGCGTGTTCGGTGCAGAGCCATATGTGTGCGTGTGCGGTGCAGAGCCATATGTGTGCGTGTTCGGTGCAGAGCAATGCGTGTGCAGTGCAGAGCCATATGTGTGCGTGTGCGGTGCAGAGCCATATGTGTGCGTGTGCGGTACAGAGCCATATGTGTGCGTGTTCGGTGCAGAGCCATGCGTGTTCGGTGCAGAGCCCGATGTGGGGCTGCTATTTGCAATGCTGTAGTGATACCAGGTCAGGTGCTGGGGAAGAATACTGACAGGGAATGTGTGTGCTGGGGGCGGGCAGAGGGTGGGGCTGGACACTGGGGTGGGTGGTGACAGCTCTGACTGAGGTTTTGCACAGGAAGTGGTCATGTTTGCTGGATCTGAATGTAAACAAGGTGCTGCAGAGAATAAAAGGGATAATTCAAGAGGAACAAAAGTTAGAAAACAAAAAATAATGTAAGTGTGATTTATATGACAATACAGCACAGATAAACTCAAAAAATTTTGTTAAGCTAATGTCGGACAACTCCTTTAACTTTTCTTACCTATACTTGTATAAAATGTATCCGTTTTTTTTTATATTCATCTACATTTATAATTTTCTTACCTAGATCCTTTCTTACCTTTATTTGCCTATATTTTTACTTGCTTTTTTTGTTTTAATAACCTATAACCTATATTTCTCATTTGTTACCTATACTTATCCTTTCTTACTTCTACTTGTGCTTCTTTTCTGTACTTATCCTTTATGTATACTTACCTTTTCTTACCTTAACAGAGTGTTTATAAAGGAGGAGATCCTGGCCCTTGCTCTTCTCATCCTTCTTGCAGGAATGCGGGGCCAGGCGCAGCAGAGGGTTTCCTCTTCCTCGTCTATATTTGTGCTGCCTTTTTCTGAGACAGGTTCTTCCCGCACTATATAAAAACAAAAAAAACAAAAAAGTGAGCCGGAGTATGAGATGGTATACATGGAACTTGTGAGACCATGTTCACACTGGCCATGAGACAAAGAGAAACCAAGGAAAAAATTGTGAAAACATACCCTGCTGTAACTAAATAAAAGCATAGTGCATATAAACATAGGGTACTTAGTAAACACTGTTTTTGATCAAAAAAGCATAATGCTATCCCACCAAACGTCAAGGTGTACCCAGTTGGGATAGTACCTACACTCTCTAATATTAAAACCTTACCATGGGTCTAAAATAGGCCTCAATGTGGCTAAGGGCTGAGAGTGACCGGGTCCCAACAGGACACACACTGTCAGGGGGATTCACAGAATTAAATGTCCAGCTCGCTGAGAAGGGGGCCACTCCCTGTTTGTACTGAATACAAAAAAACTACATAAAAACAAAAAAGTGAGCCGGAGTATGAGATGGTATACATGGAACTTGTGAGACCATGTTCACACTGGCCATGAGACAAAGAGAAACCAAGGAAAAACCAAGGACATTTAATTCTGTGAATCCCCCTGACTGTGCATGTCCTGTTGGGACCCGGTCACTCTCAGCCCTTAGCCACATTGAGGCCTATTTTAGACCCATGGTAAGGTTTTAATATTAGAGAGTGTAGGTACTATCCCAACTGGGTACACCTTGACGTTTGGTGGGATAGCTTTATGCTTTTTTTGATCAAAAACAGTGTTTACTAAGTACCCTATGTTTATATGCACTATGCTTTTATTTAGTTACAGCAGGGTATGTTTTCACAATTTTTTCCTTGGTTTCCCTCTTCCCGCACTATAGTAGTGACGATTTCTTCTGGAATATGCTATGCTCTGTCTCCTATAAACATAGTGAAGTAAAACTAAAGAATTTAAATGTCGCAATTTAGCTATTAAATATTTAGAGATACTATTACCAAGAGACATAAGCCTGACATAATCTCTTTATTTCCCCAAACTTCTCCAATTGGTACACGAAGACTCAAGATGGACAAGGATTGCTTTTACATGTGTGGTAGAAGCACAATCTTTAAAATTAACATCCTTCTTCGGATTCTGTATGTCTTTCAATCTCTTCTGATTAGGGTTCCCTTGTCCTTCTTCAGGTGTCTTGCTTCCATTGAAACCATGTTCATATGGTCTGGTAAGCCCAGTACTGTAGGAGCAGAACCATATTCTATTATTCTAAAATATCAGGAGTGATAGCGTTGCCCGACTTCAGATCTTAATATATAGCCCCCCCACCTTTCTAGAATCCTAGATTGGTGTAGGAATGGTAGAGTGAAAGCCTGAGTTAGGATGGAGCAAAGCAAGTAGCAAGCCTACTCTTTGGCTGGACGTGTCCTTGGTGAAAGCCCTTAAAACTAATGCTATAATTGGGGCTGCTGTACTCATCCCACGATCCGTTCTCATATTTTACCACTATCTTACTCTGTGTTCCCTATTTTGGGTAATCCACTTTTCTCCTAGGGGTTAGAGAACAAAGTATTTTGTGCCTGGCTAAAAGAAGGTGTCTTTTGTGGCTGGATTTATTTAGCCTTTAAAGAAATACCATCTTGGCCTTTCTATTCCCTTATCCCTGAGAACCTGGAGAGTTGGTCAGCTTTCCCACTGTTTCCATTCACTCTCTTTTAGACTTTATTATAATAACAACAAGACACCTTTTGAGATTCCGTGTTTGGACATGGGCCCATTAAGACACACTTTATTCTTCCAATAATACTTGCTAATCGAGACCAACCTAACACCAATTTTCAAACCCAATTGGAAGGAGATTTGGGCTCTCTCTGACCAAGAATCATTGGAGACGTATCTTCACCTTAATGCATAACTTACCTATATGTTCCTGTTTACATGAGGAGGCCAGGTACAAAATACTCTCTCGGTGATATAGGGTCCCTACTCGCCTACACTCAATCTTTCCAAAAGCTAGTCCCCTGTGTCCCTTATGTTGGAGATGTGGGGAGGAGGAGGGTGATATGTTACACATTTTTTGGTCCTGCAGGTTTCTTTTTCTTTTTTGGGGGAAAGAGCAGCAAGTGATTCGTGAACTCACAAATCTCATTTCAGACCTGAACCCAGCTCTCGGTTTTATCTATGAATGTGACATCCCTCTAAAAGCATACAGGTATTCGATATTAAGACATTTAATTGTGACTATAAGAGCGTGCATTCCTCTGCTCTGAAGGAAAGATACCGCTGTGGCAGTCTCCCTCTGGTTTACTAAAATAAATGAGGTGATGTTAATGGAGGAACTCTCTTCAATGAACCTACAAACCTGGTTTTAGTGGATGGATTTTAATTTGTTGAATGGCTAGCTGGTGTTTATCGGGGAGATCTGACCTGCACTCTTTGGGTCACACCTTTTGAACACCTATCTCTATTGTGTTCCCTCCCTTCCCTTACCCTATCCTCTTTTCTTCTTTTGCTTTTCTATTTTTTTTGCTTTTCTCTTTATTCTTCTTCCTTCTTTGTTAACTTTTATAACTGGATTGCTACACTCAGCATGGACAATTACGGCTATGTATTTTCATATCCTGCTCTTTAATGGTCAATTTGTATTATTGACCTACACAGCCTTCAGGATTTGAGTAATGCGTTAATGTCTGTTTTTGTTATTTCCCTTCCCTCAGTGTGTGCACACGGTTTTGTACCGCTCAGCATTGAGCTTTTGTGATGCCGAAGTGTGTGTGTCTTGGCTTCAGAGAGACTCACTGCGCATGATTGGAAGTTGTCCGCACTTCCAGTCATGTGCACTACTCTGATGCCGGGTGTATATGTCCCGGCTTCCGAGAGGTGTAGTACGGACAACGGACAACTTCCCATCATGCGCAGTGAGTCTCTATGAAGCTGGGACTCATACACCTGGCGTCACAAAAGCTCAATGCTCTGAGGTACAAAGCCATATGCATGCACAGCTTTGTATCAGGCTGCCGATTATGCTGGCTGTTGTAAATCATGTTATTGTGACACCCCTGAGGCTTCAGTTGCCACAGGGTACTGCACCTCACTTAAGGTGCAGTACTAACCCTGGATCTAGAGGAGGTTGGTACTGGTTCCACCACACACCAAATCATCCACACAACCAGGTTGGCCTCTCCACTGGGGACGGGGTAGGGTCTTAAGGCAGTCACTAAACATGGGGGGAAGCCACCCACTAGCGACAGAGAACCGGGGGAGGGACAGCTACCAGGGGAGTCAGGAGCAACATAACAGTCAGCGAGTTCTCCAGCAGGAGAGGAAAAGAGCAGTCGGGATTTACCTGTGGCTCTGGTGGGACGCAGGAGTCAATACGGTCACCGAGGGGAGAGCTTGATTGCTCCCTCGGGACCGGTGCTGAGAAGGGTGCAGAATCATAGGGTGGATCATTCTGCAGGCCAGGGGATTGCATGTCCCTCTGGCCCCCACAGTTCCCAGAGCACAGTGCTACACAGGGTCCGGGGTCGTGTTCCAAGGCAGGCCCCACAACGGACCCGCGGCACCTGCATACGGGATGGGAGTAAACACTTTTCAAGAACCAGGGTCCCCAAGAAGCTTCAGGCCACGGGGATCCAACACCAAGTGCAAGTAAGAAGGGCCCACCATCCACTGTACCGGTTCTGACCTCCAACGGATCCGAGATCGACTGTTGCCCATCATGACGGAGACTGGCATCTCCCGGGTAAACCAGGACTGTGAGTAAACGAAACCTTGAACCCGCAGAGACTGTGCTAGAGTGGTGCTTTAATTAATTAATCAGTCTCAAACATTTGTGTTTGCTAGACTCTGCCCACAAAGCAGAAAAAAACAAAACAATCAAACGAGCAAAGATAAAGACAAACTTCAATAAAGGTACAAATAGAAAAATGAATTAGATGCCAACAGAAAATGCACAAAACACACAAAGGTAGACAAAAAAAACAGGCACAAAGGCAATGAGAAATCGGAGCCTGTAACCTAGAGCCCATTGCCATGTGTAATGATTCTAGAGTTTAAAGGGAACCTTTCAGCAGATTTGGGGCCTATAAGCTGCGGCCACCACTACTGGGCTCTTATATACAGCATTGTAACATGCTGTATATAAGAACCCAGGCCGCTGTGGATAACGTAAAAATGACTTTAGAATACTTACCTAAACGGTCTCTGCGGTGGAGTTGGGTCATATGGGCGTCTCCGTTCACCGGTGGTGGCGCCTCCTCTTTCGCTATCTTCGTCCTCCTTCTTCTGAAGCCTGTGTGCATGATGCGTCCTACGTCATACACACTCGCCGGTCCCGCGCAGGCGCACTACAATACTTTGATCTGCCCCGCTCAGGGCAGATCAAAGTGCACCTGTGCAGAACCTCAATGCCGGCGAGTGTGTATGACGTAGGACGTGTCATGCACCCCAAGCTTCAAAAGAAGGAGGACAAAGATGGCCGAAACAGGAGGCGCCGGCACCGGAGAACGGAGACGCCCATATGACCCAACTCCTCCGCACCGGCCGTTAAGTGAGTATTATAAAGTATATAAAGTCATTTTTATATTCACAGCTGCCTGGGTTCTTATATACAGCATGTTAGAATGCTGTATTCAGTGTATCAACCCATATTCTATCCACCGCCATTAACTTCAAAACGGCGGCAGCTATAGGCATAGAAGTGGTGTCTAGGTATAGTAAAGTAGCTACCCAGTGAAACCACCTATAGCGCCACCTGATGGAAAACATCGGAGTTAGCATTTTTATTGCGAAAACTGAACGAGATAGAGAAAAAAAGTGAATTACAAAGTTGTAGGGAATCAATTCAATACGAATCGACATCTTGCATACAGAAATGCTATGATTAGAACGTGTAAAACTCTCAAGGCTGCGGATATGAAAGGATACCTCATGGAGACCTTCCTACAAGTCATTGGGTACGGTGGCTGCGTGGAGTGGCCTCCACGCTCACCTGACCTGACCTGACCTGACCCCATTGAACTTCTCTCTGTGAGGTCACATCAAACATGTGTATGCGACCCCTCCACCAACATTGCAGGACCTACGACGACGTATCACAGATGGTTGTGCAAATGTGTCACCTACCATATTGCACAACGTGCAGCAAGATACAGTATGCTGTCCAGAGTCCAGATGTTGAGTCCTGTGTCCACAGAGTTCAACATTTTAATGAATTTGTATTCCCAGACCCTGCGATGGCTCTGTGATCTGAAGTTGCCTTTTAATATGACAACTTTCATATGGTTTATGTTGTGTCCAGAAGCACAGAAATGTTTGGCCACAGGTAAATGGATTTTGTCTGTAATTGTGTGGCAGTGAGATCTCATTTTCGTCTACGGCCAGGCCCTCAGATATAATTGTATCTGTTCCAGCCCTGCAGACAGGGATGAACACTTAACCCATCTTAAAAACACATTTCTAAACCAAGGCTACCACCCCACCTCCATAGAAGTTCAGATCATTAGAGCAACAAGGACCCCTAGAAGTGAACTGCTTCAATACAAACAAAAAGAGGAAAATAGTTGAGTACCTCTGGTGGTGACATACAACCCACGGCTTGAGGTACTGAGAAGAACGGCCAAGAAACTTTACCACATTCTACACATGGATAACCGGTTAAAAATAATATTCAAACGATCCTCCATTGCTGTGGTACAGGCAACCTCCTAATTTAAGGAGCATCATGATCCGAAGTTCTATGCCCTCAGACACACCAAGAGGAACTTATCCTTGCAATGTAAAGAGCTGCAAAACCTGCATTCATGTAGAGACTAAAGACTGGATACAGATCCCTAACACACAGAAGAACTACAAAATTCCTGGGACATTCACATGTTCCTCTTCCAACGTGGTGTACTTAATCCTGTTCACTATATGTCCTATTGGGGGTCTCTATGTTGGAGAAACAGGACAGAGACTGAGAGCAAGGATGAGATCTCATCGCCACACAATTACAGATAAAAAAAATCCATTTACCTGTGGCCAAACATTTCTGTGCTTCAGGACACAACATAAACCATATGAAAGTTGTCATATTAAAAGGCAACTTCAGATCACAGAGCCATCGCAGGGTCTGGGAATACAAATTCATTAAAATGTTGAAATCTGTGGACACAGGACTCAACCTGTCAGAAGGATTTATGGCCCATTACAAAATCTGAGGAGTCTATTCCAGAGACTCACCAGACCTCTGATCCTACATGGATACTGGGACAATAAAACTCACACCACTAAGCAAAGCTAATTAAGGATTCACTTTCTAAGATCAGTGTTTCTTTAAATGTCTTATTATGCCATCCTTCTGCTCTGTTTGTGCATATATTTGTGTTTCTTAAGGTATTTTGTCATACCATGCCTGATGAAGGGACCTGAGATGTCTCGAAAGCTTGCTTTGTAACATCACTTCATTTTATTTTAGTTAGCCATTAAAAAGGTATCACAAGATTATAATTTTGTTCCTCTCACTGAGAACATTCAATAATTTTCCTTACTCCCAGCAATCACCTCGGTACTCTTGCAGTGTCGCTCCAGGATCTCATCATAAGTGATATATACGCAACCTACACTATTGTTATCGCCGCAGGCGTCTGAAAATATCTGGTCTCGATGTGGATGGAGAATTTCAGAAGAAACGTGCACTCGAGAAAAGAGAGAAAGCATTGCGTTATAACGTCCTCCAGTCACATCCAAAGCTACAACTACTAAATCTTCAGCTGGGAGCGCAGATATTCGCCATATCTGAGTGACGAATAATTCTGCTTACCATATACGCTGTGGGCGAGCCGGACGACGAAGGGTTAATACGGTTAGTTGATCACAGAGTCACAGAGGAATAAAGTAATATATTATATATATATATACATATACATACATACATACACACATACACACATACACACACACACACATACTAGCTGTACTACCCGGCTTCGCCCGGGTTAATAACTGTTGTTAACAAAATAGAATGTATTAACATTCCCGGGATAGAATGTATAAATAGAATGTATTAACGCCCAGGATAGTAACTGCCTCTCTGTTTCTCTTTCTTTCCCTGTCTGCCTCTTTCCCTGTCTGCCTCTGTCTCTTTGTGTCTGTCTCTTACCCTGTCTATGTCTGCCTCTTTCCCTGGCTGCATTGTGACATGCCAACATTCCATATAAGGGCGTGGCAGCGCATTCTTCTGAAGTTCTGGCTGCACTGTGGCTCCCAGCTCCATTCGCCTTAATGGAGGCAGGTTTTTTGGCGAATAACTGTAAAGAGCGGGCTTAAAATTTCCCCTCAAAACATAGCCTATGATGCTCTCGGGGTCCAGAAGTGTGAGTGTGCAAAATTTTGTGGCTGTAGCTGCGACGGTGCAGATGCCAATCCCAGACATACATGCACACAGCTTTATATATTAGATATATCTCTATCACATCATATATATACATATATACATATATACATATATACATATATACAATTATACACATACACACATACATATACACATACACACACACTCACACACACAGCAAAGTCCAGCAATAACGTGAGCAATCCAGGATGCTGTTAAAAAAAATTTTCTTACTTTTTATTCATAGATCCATTAAAATACAGTGGTCCAAGCAGTTCAAGACAGCATTAATGCAGGAAAGTAGTGCAGATAGGACTACGCGTTTCAGTGGTAAAATCTGCCTTCTTCACGGTCCAGAAGAGATTCAGAAGAGAAGGCGGATTTTACCGCTGAAACGCGTAGTCCTATCTGCACTACTTTCCTGCATTAATGCTGTTTTGAACTGCTTGGACCACTGTATTTTAATGGATCTATGAATAAAAAGTAAGAAAAAAATGTTTAACAGCATCCTGGATTGCTCACGTTATTGCTGGACTTTGCTCTGTTGTTGTTCACATTTGTATGGATGACTCCTACATCCTGACCCGGGCACAATGAAGTTAACCAGGTCAGCTAAGGGTTCCAGGTGGTTCACAGGAGTGAGCTGGTCTACATTGCTGGACTTATATATATATATATAAGAAAAAAAAAAAGAAACACTTGTGAGGCTCATGTGTTGCCCATGGCAATTGCTTGTTAGTTGGTTGCTATGGGTAACCACAATTTTTAAATTAGTATTATCTACTACTTATAAATCAATAATTCATGAACGGACAATATTATGGCTAATAGGGAAGCCAAAGCTGCCTCTGTGTTTGATAGTGTTAATCCTCAATCATCATCAGGCTCCATGTTATCGGATATGCGTGAGCTGGAAAAATTATTGTTTATAGAAAATAAAACGTGGTGGGATTGTACAACCTTGAACAAGTACGTTTCAAAGGACATGATCCCAAGAGGTCTTCGCATTAAAAAATCACCTACCACGATTTTTGGTTCTGCCTTTCAAGAGGAATGGAATCAGATTCTTAGTACCTGTTCATTGAACCTGATGCGACTCATTGTCAAGTATGAGGAGCTCAAATTAACAGAACTTCAAAAGGACATTTCCACATTAAAGCAGAGTGTTATCTCACACTATAACAAACAGGAATTTGATACTGTCATGGAACGAATTAACAAATCAGTTTCAAATTTGGATGATAACATTATGTTTTTAAAAAAGAAAAAGTTCCAAAGGGATCTCAATGACTATGCTGCAAACAAAATTTATGATTGGCATGAAGAATTCTTCTATAACAGGACACCAAAATCCATTCTCAAGAAGAAAAAATTTAATCAAGCTTCACGTGTAAGTTTCAGTTCTTCTGAGGCAGAAATGTCTGATGGACATAATGTGGACACTGATAATGTTTCCAATAATTCCTCCTTCAATGAATTGCCCAGGACTTTTGTACCTTCTAAATCAAAAAACGGAGGAGGGGGACGAAACATCGGAGGAACCTACAATGTTATAACAAGAGGCAAGAAGCACAATTACCGCTAAATCAGAACAGCGTCCTTAATTTGTCATCGCGTCTTTTATCAGATGACCATATTGAACTCTTATCACGAGGTATGAACTTTGTTCCTGCACGGGACTTTAATCTATTTTCAACATTACTGGATATTAACAGGTTTATGAGAATTCTCACTGTTAAAAAACATTTTTTTCATGATGCTGTTGGTGAAAATTTTTCTAATGTGAATAATCCTGTCAGTATTAACCCTTATCGTTCTTATGACTTTTCAGAACAACGTGCAGTGTTGTGCTTGGAGGATTTGAGTGTGAATACTGCTGATGATAATTCCATTGATCAAGCTACTCAGTTTTTTCCAAAAAACCCTGCATTTTATCCAATAAATTCACGGGTTGAATGCATGGATAGATTTCAGGATTTAATAGAACAGGATTTAAAAAAGCTGCATGACAGTGTTCACACTCTACCTGCCAGGCACAATTTGTCTTTTAAATTAAGAAAAGCACTGCAGGATCTTGAAACAATGACTGATATTGTAATTAGAATGTCAGATAAGGGTGGGGTTGTTGTAGTAATGGATTCACTGGCTTATTGCACCCAGGTTGAATCCATGCTCAACGACCCCACTGTATACAAAAAATTGGATTTTGATCCTACTGAGAAATTTTCTGCATTGATTGTCCGATTGATTGATGAAGGTGTACATTTGAATTATATTACTGAGAAACAAAGGGATTATCTCATTGTACAACATCCTGTTACCCCAACTCTGCACGGTTTACCCAAAACACACAAGGGAATATCACCTCCCCCAATGAGGCCAATAGTCTCAGGTATCGGCTCTTCCAATGAACACATGAGTGAATGGCTGGATTCAATACTGCAGCCTTTAACCCATAGAACTCCAGGGTATATCAAAGATAGTATTGACATTCTTGATCAGTTCTCCAATAAAATTTGGCAAACAGGCTTTAGTTGGCTTAGTTGCGATGTTATATCATTGTACACTACTATTACTTTATCTGTAGCTATACAAGCTTTGATTTTTCATTTGAATAAATATAGCTCCTATTCTTCAGCGTTTCAAAATTATATCGTACAAGTTGCGCAATTTTTGATGGAGCATAATTTTTTCGTGTTCAATAAACAGTTTTATTTACAGTACCACGGAGTTTCTATGGGTGCTAAATTTTCGCCTTCAATTGCGAATTTGGTTATGGCTCATTGGGAGGAAAAATACTTATATGATATTAATAACCCTTACTGTAAATTCATCCACTGGTACGGTAGATTTATTGATGACCAGTTATTCATTTGGAATGGTCCCATCTTATTAATTCCGGAGTTCATGAATTATTTAAACAATAATCAATTCAATCTAAAATTCACCCATTTTTGTGACAATAATAAAATTTAATTTTTTGGATTTGACTTTCACAGGCATGCCTAACCAGATTATATCCACTTGTATTTATCGTAAACCACTGGCTGGAAATACAATTTTACATGCTATGAGTAGTCATCCTAATCATACAATCAAAGCTGTACCAGTGGGTGAATTTACCAGGGTTTTGCGTAATTGCAGTGAGCATTCTGTATATAACAATGAAGTCAGGTCAGCTGAATCCAGATTAAGTGCAAGGGGTTATCCATCCTGGACACTTCAGAGAGCACGCAAGATAGTAGAAAATAAAAAACGTGATCATTTGATAGATTTTTCAAATAAAAACTCTGAATGTAAAAACAATAAGAATAATATGAAATTGCATAACAAAATAGTGCTATCTTTACAATACAGCACACAATTTAATCACATCAAAAATATTATTAAACGTTATTTACCCGTTTTAAATGAAGACCCTGTTCTTGCAACCATACTGCAATCTGGTTGCAATGTGGTTGCTAAAAAAGCACCTTCACTGGGCAACATTCTTTCACCTAGTTTTTTTGTAAAAAATAAACCTGTTTCCACCTGGCTTGAACACAAGGGATTTTTTAGGTGCGGCACCTCACGCTGCCGCACATGTGAATTTGCCTTACCTTGTAGCTCATTTTCAAATACTGGTGAGACTGCCACATATTCCATTTCGAGGTACATTAATTGTAATACCACCAATGTGGTTTACTGCATTAAGTGCACCAGCTGCAACCTACTTTATATTGGTTGTACAGTGAGAAAACTCAAGGTGCGTTTTAATGAACATATCCGGGATATTTATAATTCTAAGGGCACAGTTATTCCAGCCAGAAATCTCTCATCGGCATCCAGACATTTTATTTCACATCACAATTGCAATACTGACTCCCTGCGTGTTTTTGGCTTAGAAAAAGTTAAAATCTCCCCTCGTGGTGGTGATATCCAACATCAGGTTCTCACACGTGAGGCTTTTTGGATATTTCATTTGGGAACTAGAATACCCAATGGTCTTAATCTGAGACGAGATGTCATGTTTCATTATTAAATCTTGGTAGATAATGTTCGCATGTACATTTCGGATGATAGAGTTTTTTTATGTGGAATTTTAATATCAAAAATCTTTTCTGTATATATGAAAAAAAAAAAAAAAAAAATCTGTTCACTTATTGTTGAATTTTTGTATTGTTGCTTTGTATGTTATCTACCCCATGCTGGCACATGTGCTTTCTGATTAAACACACTCCTCCCATTGGTAGGAGTGAGTTTAAATGCTTGTGAGCAAGACATGTTCACTCAGGCTTGACAAAGAACGCAGGCAGCGTTCGAAACGCGTAGTCTGACGCCACACATGGGCTCCCTATTTTTGTCATCACATTAATTTTTACGTCCTTTAATAAAATTTTGCATCAGTTTTACTACTACTCCGGAAGCTGGATTTTTCTTTCTTCTATTGGACCCTTGCACTGCCAGAGTGTTATCCTTGCATGCCGGACGTTGCCCCAGTTGAGCTGGATCACCTTTTTTCCTTCTCATTAAAATACAGTGGTCCAAGCAGTTCAAAACAGCATTAATGCAGGAAAGTTGTGCAGATAGGACTACGCGTTTCAGTGGTAAAATCCGCCTTCTTCACGGTCCAGAAGAGATTCAGAAGAGAAGGCGGATTTTACCGCTGAAACGCGTAGTCCTATCTGCACTACTTTCCTGCATTAATGCTGTTTTGAACTGCTTGGACCACTGTATTTTAATGGATCTATGAATAAAAAGTAAGAAAAAAATGTTTAACAGCATCCTGGATTGCTCACGTTATTGCTGGACTTTGCTCTGTTGTTGTTCACATTTGTATGGATGACTCCTACATCCTGACCCGGGCACAACGAAGTTAACCAGGTCAGCTGAGGTTCCAGGTGGTTCACAGGAGTGAGCTGGTCTACATTGCTGGATTTCTTATATATATATATATATATATATATATATATATATATATATATATATATATATATATATATATATATATATAAGAAAAAAAAAAAGAAACACTTGTGAGGCTCATGTGTTGCCCATGGCAATTGCTGGTTAGTTGGTTGCTATGGGTAACCACAATTTTTAAATTAGTATTTTTTTTTACACATAAAATGGCCACCAGCAACATCAGGATGGCATCAGAGAGAACAGCGGCCATCAGATCCTTAGCAGCCAATCAGAAATCACGTTTCATGTTTTCTATCCAGGATTAAAAATGAAAGCCAAGCTCTGATTGGTTCCCAACGCCGTGTGTTGTTGGAGATACCTGTCACCGTGTAGGGGTAGTAGATCCAGGCTTTTTCCAAATGTAGAACATTCAAGGAACCACGCTGGGTATCCTTCTGCAAAAAAAAGAGGTGAAAATTAATACTGACCCATAATATGCTCCATAAAGTCCCCCACCGCTTCTTAATGCCACTTGTAAAATAACACTGCTCCTCCCCCACCTGCAGCCCCTCATATAAAAGTACATCTTCGGCTCCTCTGGAGCGCTTACCTGTGCCTGCGCGTCCTCCTCTTCATTCCTGCAGCTGCGGCCCCGGTGATGATTATGTCGGTGCAGGACTGAGGCACGCTCCTATGCAGCCCTGGCGATTACGGTACGTCTCGGGGCTGAGCAGAGCTGCTCTCCCTCCTGTCACCGGCCGCACTGTACAAATGTATTGCGCGCCTGAAAGACACGCATACATCTGAATACCGGTGCGGTCGGTGCAGTCCTGGGGACTCCCGCAATGAACCGCTAGGACCTTTGGTGAGTCACATGACACATGTGATGTCGCTAAAGGTCCTGCAACTGCGAAAACTTCAGTGATCGTACAGAACTTGTACGATCACTGAAGTTTACGATTGAAAGGCTGAGTGCCAGGGCCCACTCAGGCCTGTGCATGGGCGTACCCAGGATCAAAACTAGGGGGGGGGGGGGCGCAAGCCATGGTCGTTCAGGTTGTAAAATATTAGAACGGAAAAGGTGAATGAAATGAAAATTTTGAGAATTAAATGTAATTATAGCTCGATTAATGACTCCGCGCCCCTCTCCACACACACACACAATACATCCCCCATTACCCACTACATACACACACACACAAATACCATGCACCCCCCATTACCATCTCCCCACGCACACAATACAATGCACCCCCCCATCACCCCCTACACACACACACAATACAATCCTGATCATCCCCCACACACACACACACACACACACACACACACTACAATGCACCCCCATTACCCTCACACACACACACACAAAACACGCTCCATTACCCCCCCCCCCACACACACACACACACACACACAAAATACATCCCCCCATCACCCGCTACACATACAAATACAATGCACCCCCCATCACCCCCTACACACACACCCACAATACAATGCACCCCCACTACTCCGCACACACACACACACACACACACACACACACACACACACACACACACAATGCACCGTCCATCAGCCCCTACACACACAATGCACCCCGCATCACCCCCTACACACACACAATGCATCCCCTATCACACCCCACACACACACGCACAATACAATGCATCCCCCATCACACCCCACACACACACACACAATGCACTCCCCCATCACCCCCTACACAAACACACACACACACACACACAAATACAATGCATCACCCCCTACACACACACACAAATACCATGCACCCCCCATCACCCCCTCCAAACACACACAATACAATGCACCCCCCATCACCCCCTCCAAACACACACACACAATACAATGCACCCCCCCCCCCCACACACACACACAATGCACCCCCCCCCCCCACACACACACACACAATACAATGCACCCCCCATCACCCCCTACACACACACACAATACAATGCACCCCCCATCACCCCCTATACACACACACAATGCACCCCCCATCACCCCCTGCGCACACACACACACCACACACTACAATGCACCCCCATCACCCCCTATACACACACACACACACACAATACACCCCCCATCACCCCCTACACACACACAATACAATGCACCCCCATCACTCCCTATATACACACACACACAATGCACCCCCCATCACCCCCACACACACAGTACATCCCCCCATCACCCGCTACACACACACAAATACAATGCACCCCCCATCACCCCTACACACACACCCACAATACAATGCACCCCCACTACTCCTCACACACACACAAATGCACCCCCATTACTCCCCACACACACACACAATGCACCGTCCATCAGCCCGTACACACACAATGCACCCCCCATCACCCCCTCCAAACACACACAATACAATGCACCCCCCATCACCCCCTACACACACACACACACAAATACAATGCATCACCCCCACACACACACACACAAATACCATGCACCCCCCATCACCCCCTCCAAACACACACAATACAATGCACCCCCCATCACCCCCTCCAAACACACACACTACAATGCACCCCTATTACCCTCACACACACACACACACACACACACACAATACACACTCCATTATCCCCCCACACACACACAATACACACTCCATTATCCCCCCACACACAGTACATCCCCCCCATCACCCCCTACACACACAAATACAATGCACCCCCCATCACCCCTACACACACACCCCCACAATACAATGCACCTCCACTACTCCCCACACACACACACAAATGCACCCCCATTACTCCACACACACACACACACACACACACACACACACAATGCACTGTCCATCAGCCCGTACACACACAATGCACCCCCCATCACCCCCTCCAAACACACAGAATACAATGCACCCCCCATCACTCCCTACACACACACACACAATACAATGCACCCCCCATCACCCCCCCCACACACACAATGCACCCCCCCATCATCCCCCCCCCCCCACACACACACACACTACAATGCACCCCCATTACCCACACACACACAATACACGCTCCATTACCCCCCCACACACAGTACATCCCCCCCATCACCCGCTACACACACACACCCACAATACAATGCACCCCCACTACTCCCCCCCACACACACACACACAATACAATATATCCCCCATTACCCACTACACACACACGATACAATATATCCCCCATTACCCACCACACACACACACACACACACACACAAAATACAATGCATCACCCCCTACACATACACACACACACACACACAATACAATGCATCACCCCCTACACACACACACACACACACACAATACATCCCCCCATCACTCACTACATACACACACAATACCATGCACCCCCCATTACCATCTCCCCACGCACACAATACAATGCACCCCCCATCACCCCCTCCAAACACACACACACAAATACAATGCATCCCCCCATCACCCCCTACACACACACAATGCACCCCATCACGCCATACACACACAATGCACCCCTCCATCAGCCCTACACACACTACAATGTACCTACAATGTACCCCCCATCACTCCACACACACACACACACACACACACACACACACACACACACACACACACACAGCACCCTCCATTACCCCTCCCCCACATACAATACAATACACCCTCCATTACCCCCTCCCCAGACATAATACATTGCACCCCTCATCACCCCCTGCAGACACAAATTACACTGCCCTATCACTACACACACCTGCCTCCCCCCTCCCTCGGAATACAGCACTCCCCCTCTGCCTGTCACAAAACTGTGTCTCCTTCACAAATGTTCCCCGTTATGTGTCCTCAGACCCTCCCCACACATCCCCATTAATTACACCTGTCTCTTCGGCTCCTCCATGGAGCGCTTACCGCTGCCTGATGAATCCAGTGTGGCGCCCGCAGCACTGTGATGACGTCAGCAATGTTCTGATCTCATCACGTCCTCTCACACATATCCATAGGGGCCCAGGGGGGGTAGGGGGCGGTGCCTAAGGGGCGTGGCCATCAATAGCAGGGTCCCACCGGGGGTTCTCCCGACCTCCTGGTGGGCCAGTCCGCCCCTGTACGTGAGGATGGGGCCCACAAAAACCTGTAGACGGCCCTGCCTGCATCCCTATATGTCACACAGCCTGTACCCAAACTTACCCCTCTCTCAAACACCCTGCACCCCATTTTGTCACAATCTGTACCCCTCATATGCACTCACCCTGCAACCCCATTTTCCCTCATTACCGGTCACGCGTTCCCATCTCCTTCAGGAATCAGGATCTTCTGGCTTTCTGAGCAGCTCCTCCCACTCGGTCACATGGGCATGACATCATCGCAGGTCCTATCTACACCACTAGGATGTATTTTCGTCATCTGGACAAGTTTCTGCTCTGCCTCTGCAGCACTCAGGCTATGTGCGCACGTGTGCGTATTGCATGCATTTATGCTGCATCTATAGCACTGCAGTGTATATGCATGTGTCCTGCGTCCCCTGCACAATCTATGAAGATTGTGCATAATCCGTGCGCACCATGCTTTTTTGAACGCAGCGATTTGAGTGTCAAAAATTTGACAAAATCTCTGCATTTAAAAATGTAGCATGTCACTTCTTTCGTGCGCTTTGGATGCTGCTCCCACTCTGTCTATGGGAGAGGCGGCATCCCGAGCGCGTGAAATCGCCATCTATTCTGCAGACACACTACATCCATTATGCAGTGTCTGCAGCGATTTGAAGCGCACATGAGCTGCCAAATCACTGCAGAATTTTCTACAGTGACACGACGCAACGTGCGCACATAGGTGGAAGCGCCTAGTGGACCTCCTCTGAGCACAGGGCAACTGCCCCCTCTGCCACCTCCCGGTAGCTACTAGTGATGAGCGAGTACTAAAAAGCTCGGGTGCTCGAAGCTCGGGCCGAGCCTCCCAAGATACTCGTGTACTCGGCCCGAGCACCGAGCCCAATGTTATCCTATGGGAGACCCGAGTATTTTTGTGAAATGACCCCCCGGCAGCATGGAGAAACCCTAAAAATGTCACAAAAGTCTCAGAAGAGTGCTCAAATGACATGGCATCAGCATGGGGAAGACCCCTTGAAGCATTTATCACTCAAAAGTCACAGATGTGAACAATTTTGTCCGAGTTTTACGCCATTTTTACGGACTCACCAGAAAACCTTCCAAAATGACACCAAAATGAATTTTCATGGCGGAAATGTTAAGGGTACATACTCAATAGTGAGATAGAGCTGGTGTATGTTACTTTTTGAGATTAATACATGAAAGATTTTACATGAAAACCTTGTGTGGCACTCCGATGTCCAAAACGCACGTTTTGTGCTTTTTACTAGCGATGTCGGTCATTTTTTTTTTTTTATTCTATCTCCCTCAGTCCGTCGGTCTGTCTCTCTCTGTCTTGTCTGTCCCCCTCTCACAGTCTGTCGGTCAGTTCCCCCCCCTCTCTCTTACTTACCGTTCCCCGATCACTGCGGCGGCGCTGCACAGCTGTTCAAACTCCGGTGGCTTTTCCTCTTTTGAAAAAGCCGGCCCGCTCATTAATCAATCTCCTATTCCCTGCTGTCCTGCTTTTCGGTGCCTATGATTGGTTGCAGTGAGACACGCTCCCACACTGAGTGACAGCTGTCTCACTGCACCCAATCACAGCAGCCGGTGTGTGTATACTGTGCAGTGAAATAAATAATTAAATAATTAAAAAAAACGGCGTGCGGTCCCCCCCCATTTTAATACCAGCCAGATAAAGCCATACGGCTGAAGGCTGGTATTCTCAGGATGGGGAGCTCCACGTTATGGGGAGCCCCCCACCCTAACAATATCAGTCAGCAGCCGCCCAGAATTGCCGCATACATTATATGCGACAGTTCTGGGGCTGTACCCGGCTCTTCCCGATTTACCCTGGTGCGTTGGCAAATCGGGGTAATAAGGAGTTAATGGCAGCCCATAGCTGCCACTAAATCCTAGATTAATCATGTCAGGCGTCTCCCCGAGATTCCTTCCATGATTAATCTGTAAATTACAGTTAAAAAACACACACACCCGAAAAATCCTTTATTAGAAATAAAAAACACTAACAAAGTCCCTCATTACCAATTTATTAACCCCGACAAACCCTCCATGTCCGGCGTACTCCACAGTCCTCCAGCGTCGCGTCCAGCTCTGCTGCATGGAAGTGACAGGAGCTGCAGAAGACACCGCCGCTCCGGTCACCTCCACGCAGCTAATGAGATGAGTAGCGCGATCAGCTGAGCTGTCACTGAGGTTACCTGGATCCAGCGGTGGATGCAGCGGTGGCCGCGGGTAACCTCAGTGACAGCTCAGCTGATCGCGCTACTCACCGCCGCTCCAGTCAGCTCCATGCACCAACTGAGGTGAGTATAGCGATCAGCTGCTGTCACTGAGGTTAATCGCGGCACCGCTGGATCCAGCGGTGGCCGGGAGTTACCTGACTGACAGCAGCTGATCGCGCTATTCCCTTCATTAGCTGCGTGGAGGTGACCGGCGGCTTTTACTATTTTGAAAAAGCCGGCCGCTCATTAAACAATCTCCTATTCCCTGCTTTCCCCGCCCACCGGTGCCTATGATTGGTTGCAGTGAGACACGCCCCCACGCTGAGTGACAGGTGTCACACTGCACCCAATCACAGCAGCCGGTGGGCGTGTCTATACTGTGCAGTAAAATAAATTAATAAATAATTAAAAAAAAACGGCGTGCGGTCCCCCCCATTTTAATGCCAGCCAGATAAAGCCATACGGCTGAAGGCTGGTATTCTCAGGATGGGGAGCTCCACGTTATGGGGAGCCCCCCAGCCTAACAATATCAGTCAGCAGCCGCCCAGAATTGCCGCATACATTATATGCGACAGTTCTGGGGCTGTACCCGGCTCTTCCCGATTTGCCCTGGTGCTTTGGCAAATCGGGGTAATAAGGAGTTAATGGCAGCCCATAGCTGCCACTAAATCCTAGATTAATCATGTCAGGCGTCTATGAGACACCCTCCATGATTAATCTGTAAGTTACAGTAAATAAACACACACACCCGAAAAAATCCTTTATTAGAAATAAAAAACACACACACATTCCCTGGTTCACCACTTTAATCAGCCCCAAAAAGCCCTCCATGTCCGGCGTCATCCAGGATGTTCCAGCGTCGCATCCTGCGCTGCTGCATAGAGGTGACCGGAGCTGCAGAAGACACCGCCGCTCCTGTCACTTCCACGCAGCAAATGAGGTGAGTAGCGCGATCAGCTGAGCTGTCACTGAGGTTACCCGCCGTCACTGGATCCAGTGACAGCGGGTAACCTCAGTGACAGCTCAGCTGATCGCACGGCTGTCTTCATTAGCTGCGTGGAGGTGACCGGAGCGGCGGTGTCTTCTGCAGCTCCTGTCACTTCCATGCAGCAGAGCTGGACGCGACGCCGGAGTCCGTGGAGTACGCCGGACATGGAGGGTTTGTCGGGGTTAATAAATTGGTAATGAGGGACTTTGTTAGTGTTTTTTATTTCTAATAAAGGATTTTTCGGGTGTGTGTGTTTTTTAACTGTAATTTACAGATTAATCATGGAAGGAATCTCGGGGAGACGCCTGACATGATTAATCTAGGATTTAGTGGCAGCTATGGGCTGCCATTAACTCCTTATTACCCCGATTTGCCAACGCACCAGGGTAAATCGGGAAGAGCCGGGTACAGTCCCAGAACTGTCGCATATAATGTATGCGGCAATTCTGGGCAGCTGTTGGCTGATATTGTTAGGGTGGGGGGCTCCCCATAACGTGGAGCTCCCCATCCTGAGAATACCAGCCTTCAGCCGTATGGCTTTATCTGGCTGGTTTTAAAAATGGGGGGAACCGCACGCCGTTTTTTTTAATTATTTAATAAATAATTAAAATTAATAATTAAAATTAATAAATAATTAAAAAAAACGGCGTGCGGTTCCCCCCATTTTTAAAACAAGCCCGATAAAGCCATACGGCTGAAGGCTGGTATTCTCAGGATGGGGAGCTCCACGTTATGGGGAGCCCCCCACCCTAACAATATCAGCCAACAGCCGCCCAGAATTGCCGCATACATTATATGCGACAGTTCTGGGAGTGTACCCGGCTCTTCCCGATTTGCCCTGGTGCGTTGGCAAATCGGGGTAATAAGGAGTTATTGGCAGCCCATAGCTGCCAATAAGTCCTAGATTAATCATGTCAGGCGTCTATGAGACACCCTCCATGATTAATCTGTAAGTTACAGTAAATAAACACACACACACACCAGAAAAAATCCTTTATTAGAAATAAAAACACACACATATACCCTGGTTCACCACTTTAATCAGCCCGAAAAAGCCCTCCATGTCCGGCGTAATCCAGGATGATCCAGCGTCGCATCCAGCGCTGCTGCATGGAGGTGACCGGAGCCGCAGCACACACAGCCGCTCCGGTCACCTCCACACAGCAAATGAACACAGCCGCGCGATCAGCTGCTGTCACTGAGGTTACCCGCGGCCACCGGTGGATGCAGCGGTGACAGCGGGTAACCTCAGTGACAGCAGCTGATCGCGCGGCTGTGTTCATTTGCTGTGTGGAGGTGACCGGAGCGGCGGTGTCTGCTGCGGCTCCGGTCACCTCCATGCAGCAGCGCTGGATGCGACGCTGGATCATCCTGGAGTACGCCGGACAAGGAGGGCTTTTTCGGGCTGATTAAAGTGGTGAACCAGGGGTATATGTGTGTGTTTTTTATTTCTAATAAAGGATTTTTTCGGGTGTGTGTGTTTATTTACTGTAACTTACAGATTAATCATGGAGGGTGTCTCATAGACGCCTGACATGATTAATCTAGGATTTAGTGGCAGCTATGGGCTTCCAATAACTCCTTATTACCCCGATTTGCCAACGCACCAGGGTAAATCGGGAAGAGCCGGGTACAGCCCCAGAATTGTCGCATATAATGTATGCGGCAATTCTGGCCAGCTGCTGACTGATATTGTTAGGGGTGGGGGGCTCCCCATAACGTGGAGCTCCCCATCCTGAGAATACCAGCCTTCAGCTGTATGGCTTTATCTGGCTGGTATTAAAATTGGGGGGAACCGCACGCCGTTTTTTTAATTATTTATTTATTTATTTTACTGCACAGTATAGACACGCCCACCGGCTGCTGTGATTGGGTGCAGTGTGACACCTGTCACTCAGCGTGGGGGCGTGTCTCACTGCAACCAATCATAGGCGCCTGTGGGCGTGGAAAGCAGGGAATGATGAGATGGCTGTGTACAGAGCACAGGCGCCGCCGGCCGGTATAAAGGCTCGGTCACGCTGTGCAGGCCGGCCAATCACTGCAATTCCACAACTAACAGGGCTGTGGCATTGCAGTGGTCTGCCAGCCAATCCCTGCATGAGGGCTGGCTCTCAAAAGAGCGCCAACATGCAGGGATGAAGACCACGAGTAAAGCACGAGTATTGCAAAATTACTCGGTACCCCGCCGAGCAGCCCGAGTACAGTGATACTCGTGCGAGTATACCGAGTAGTTACAAGCATGCTCGCTCATCACTAGTAGCTACACTACTGCCGGTCATTAATAGTCCTGGTCTTCTCATATGGACCAACATGGAAAAGGAGTAATAGATTGCAGTCACCTGTCCTACAAGTCTCTCCCCCAGTAATGGCTGATAACAGGGAGTAATAGATTGCAGTCACCTGTCCTACAGTCTCTTCCCCCAGTAATGGTTGATAACAGGGAGTAATAGATTGAAGTCACCTGTTCTATAGTCTCCCTCCTCCATGGCTGATAACAGAAAGCAATAGACTTGACTTGAAGTCCCCTGTTCTACAGTCTCCCCCTCGAGTAATGGCTGATAACAGGGAGTAATAGAATGCAGTCGAGGGCCTACAGTCTTTTTCCCCAGTAATGGTTTATAACAGGGAGTAATAGATTGCAGTCACCTGTCCTACAGTCTCCTCCCCCCAGTAATGGCTGATAACAGGGAGAAAGGCAGGTTTCACATCTGCGTTGTTTCGACGCAAACGGACTCCGTCACTAATGTATTACAGTTCATTTATTTACAGTTGAAGAGCGACAGCATGCCTCATGCACTACCCGCATGTGTCCACATGGTGTCGCGCTTACACTGTAAATAAATGAACTGTAATACATTAGTGACGGAGTCCGTTTGCGTCGAAACAACGCAGATGTGAAAACCGGCCTAATAGATTGGTCACCAGTCCTACAATCTCCTCCTCCATGGCTGATAACAGGGAGTAATAGATTGCAGTCACCTGTCCTACAGTCTCCTTCCCCCAGAAATGGCTGATCACAGGGAGTAATAAATTGAAGTCACCTGTCCTACAGTCTCCTCCCCCAGTAATGGCTGATAACAGGGAGTAATAGATTGCAGTCGAGTGTCCTACAGGTCTATTCCCCCCCAGTAATGGCTGATAGCAGGGAGTAATAGATTGCAGTCACCTGTCCCTACAGTCTCCTCCCCCCAGTAATGGCTGATCACAGGGAGTAATTGATTGCAGTCACCTGTCCTACAGTCTCCTTCCCCCAGAAAGGGCTGATAACAGGGAGTAATAGATTTCAAATCACCTGTGCTACAGTCTACTCCTCCACAGAGTTCCAGAATATCCCTGACGTCAGATAAAATCATGTGACTGCTGAAGCACGCGACACCTGACCGAGTAGATAGGACAGCGCATGCGCGACTAATTAAAGGGCCAGCTGGGACCGATTATGTAGTGGGGGTATAAAAGATCTGAAGGATCACCGGTCGAGGCGGTGCTCTTCTTCTCTCGGGCCCCGGCGGCTGCCACCGGCCCGGTCGAGGGCGGTGCTCTTCTTCTCTCGGGGCCCCGTGCGGCTGCCACCGGCCCGGTCGAGGCGGTGCTCTTCTTCTCTCGGGCCCCGGCGGCTGCCACCGGCCCGGTCGAGGCGGTGCTCTTCTTCTCTCGGGCCCCGGCGGCTGCACCGGCCCGGTCGAGGCGGTGCTCTTCTTCTCTCGGGCCCCGGCGGCTGCCACCGGCCCGGTCGAGGCGGTGCTCTTCTTCTCTCGGGCCCCGGCGGCTGCCACCGGCCCGGTCGAGGGCGGGTGCTCTTCTTCTCTCGGGCCCCGGCGGCTGCCACCGGCCCGGTCGAGGCGGTGCTCTTCTTCTCTCGGGCCCCGGCGGCTGCCACCGGCCCGGTCGAGGCGGTGCTCTTCTTCTCTCGGGCCCCGGCGGCTGCCACCGGCCCGGTCGAGGCGGTGCTCTCTTCTCTCGGGCCCCGGCGGCTGCCACCGGCCCGGTCGAGGAGGTGCTCTTCTTTCTCTCGGGCCCCGGCGGCTGCCACCGGCCCGGTCGAGGCGGTGCTCTTCTTCTCTCGGGCCCCGGCGGCTGCCACCGGCCCGGTCGAGGAGGTGCTCTTCTTCTCTCGGGCCCCGGCGGCTGCCACGGCCCGGTCGAGGCGGTGCTCTTCTTCTCTCGGGCCCCGGCGGCAGCCACCGGCCCGGTCGAGGCGGTGCTCTTCTTCTCTCGGGCCCCGGCGGCAGCCACCGGCCCGGTCGAGGCGGTGCTCTTCTTCTCTCGGGCCCCGGCGGCAGCCGGCCCGTCGAGGCGGTGCTCTTCTTCTCTCGGGCCCCGGCGGCTGCCACCGGCCCGGTCGAGGCGGTGCTCTTCTTCTCTCGGGCCCCGGCGGCTGCCACCGGCCCGGTCGAGGCGGTGCTCTTCTTCTCTCGGGCCCCGGCGGCTGCCACCAGGCCCGGTCGAGGCGGTGCTCTTCTTCTCTCGAGGCCCCGGCGGCTGCCACCGGCCCGGTCGAGGCGGTGCTCTTCTTCTCTCGGGCCCCGGCGGCTGCCACCGGCCCCGGTCGAGGCGGTGCTCTTCTTCTCTCGGGCCCCGGCGGCTGCCACCGGCCCCGGTCGAGGCGGTGCCTCTTCTTCTCTCGGGCCCCCGGCGGCTGCCACCGGCCCGGTCGAGGCGGTGCTCTTCTCTTTCTCTCGGGCCCCGGCGGCTGCCACCGGCCCGGTCGAGGGCGGTGCTCTTCTTCTCTCGGGCCCCGGCGGCTGCCACCGGCCGGTCGAGGAGGTGCTCCTTCTTCTCTCGGGCCCCGGCGGCTGCCACCGGCCCGGTCGAGGCGGTGCTCTTCTTCTCTCGGGCCCCGGCGGCAGCCACCGGCCCGGTCGAGGCGGTGCTCTTCTTCTCTCGGGCCCTCGGCGGCAGCCACCGGCCCGGTCGAGGCGGTGCTCTTCTTCTCTCGGGCCCTCGGCGGCAGCCACCGGCCCGGTCGAGGCGGTGCTCTTCTTCTCTCGGGCCCCGGCGGGCAGCCACCGGCCCGGTCGAGGCGGTGCTCTTCTTCTCTCGGGCCCCGGCGGCTGCCACCGCCGGTCGAGGCGGTGCTCTTCTTCTCTCGGGCCCCGGCGGCTGCCACCGGCCCGGTCGAGGCGGTGCTCTTCTCTCTCGGGCCCCCGGCGGCTGCCACCGGCCCGGTCGAGGCGGTGCTCTTCTTCTCTCGGGCCCCGGCGGCTGCCACCGCGCCCGGTCGAGGCGGTGCTCTTCTTCTCGGCCCCGGCGGCTGCCACCGGCCCGGTCGAGGCGGTGCTCTTCTTCTCTCGGGCCCCGGCGGCTGCCACCGGCCCGGTCGAGGCGGTGCTCTTCTTCTCTCCGGGGCCCCGGCGGCTGCCACCGGCCCGGTCGAGGGTCGAGGGTGCTCTTCTTCTCTCGGGCCCCGGCGGCTGCCACCGGCCCGGTCGAGGCGGTGCTCTTCTTCTCTCGGGCCCCGGCGGCTGCCACCGGCCCCGGTCGAGGCGGTGCTCTTTCTTCTCTCGGGCCCCGGCGGCTGCCACCGGGCCCGGTCGAGGCGGTGCTCTTCTTCTCTCGGGCCCCGGCGGCTGCCACCGGGCCCGGTCGAGGCGGTGCTCTTCTTCTCTCGGGCCCCGGCGGCTGCCACCGGCCCGGTCGAGGCGGTGCTCTTCTTCTCTCGGGCCCCGGCGGCTGCCACCGGCCCGGTCGAGGCGGTGCTCTTCTTCTATCGGGCCCCGGCGGCTGCCACCGGCCCGGTCGAGGCGGTGCTCTTCTTCTCTCGGGCCCCCGGCGGCTGCCACCGGCCCGGTCGAGGCGGTGCTCTTCTTCTCTCGGGCCCCGGCGGCTGCCACCGGCCCGGTCGAGGCGGTGCTCTTCTTCTCTCGGGCCCCGGCGGCTGCCACCGGCCTCCGGTCGAGGGCGGTGCTCTTCTTCTCTCGGGCCCCGGCGGCTGCCACCGGCCCGGTCGAGGCGGTGCTCTTCTTCTCTCGGGCCCCGGCGGCTGCCACCGGCCCGGTCGAGGCGGTGCTCTTCTTCTCTCGGGGCCCCGGCGGCTGCCACCGGCCCGGTCGAGGCGGTGCTCTTCTTCTCTCGGCCCCGGCGGCTGCCACCGGCCCGGTCGAGGCGGTGCTCTTCTTCTCTCGGGCCCCGGCGGCTGCCACCGGCCCGGTCGAGGCGGTGCTCTTCTTCTCTCGGGCCCCGGCGGCTGCCACCGGCCCGGTCGAGGCGGTGCTCTTCTTCTCTCGGGCCCCGGCGGCTGCCACCGGCCCGGTCGAGGCGGTGCTCTTCTTCTCTCGGGCCCCGGCGGCTGCCACCGGCCCGGTCGAGGCGGTGCTCTTCTTCTCTCGGGCCCCGGCGGCTGCCACCGGCCCGGTCGAGGCGGTGCTCTTTCTTCTCTCGGGCCCCGGCGGCTGCCACCGGCCCGGTCGAGGCGGTGCTCTTCTTCTCTCGGGCCCCGGCGGCTGCCACCGGCCCGGTCGAGGCGGTGCTCTCTTCTTCTCTCGGGCCCCGGCGGCTGCCACCGGCCCGGTCGAGGCGGTGCTCTTCTTCTCTCGGGCCCCGGCGGCTGCCACCGGCCCGGTCGAGGCGGTGCTCTTCTTCTCTCGGGCCCCGGCGGCTGCCACCGGCCCGGTCGAGGCGGTGCTCTTCTTCTCTCGGGCCCCGGCGGCTGCCACCGGGCCCGGTCGAGGCGGTGCTCTTCTTCTCTCGGCCCCGGCGGCTGCCACCGGCCCGGTCGAGGCGGTGCTCTTCTTCTCTCGGGCCCCCGGCGGCTGCCACACCGGCCCGGTCGAGGCGGTGCTCTTCTTCTCTCGGGCCCCGGCGGCTGCCACCGGCCCGGTCGAGGCGGTGCTCTTCTTCTCTCGGGCCCCGGCGGCTGCCACCGGGCCCGGTCGAGGCGGTGCTCTTCTTCTCTCGGGCCCGCGGCGGCTTGCCACCCGGCCCGGTCGAGGCGGTGCTCTTCTTCTCTCTCGGGCCCCGGCGGCTGCCACCGGCCCGGTCGAGGCGGTGCTCTTCTTCTCTCGGGCCCCGGCGGCTGCCACCGGCCCGGTCGAGGCGGTGCTCTTCTTCTCTCGGGCCCCGGCGGCTGCCACCGGCCCGGTCGAGGCGGTGCTCTTCTTCTCTCGGGCCCCGGCGGCTGCCACCGGCCCCGGTCGAGGCGGTGCTCTTCTTCTCTCGGGCCCCGGCGGCTGCCACCGGCCCGGTCGAGGCGGTGCTCTTCTTCTCTCGGGCCCCGGCGGCTGCCACCGGCCCGGTCGAGGCGGTGCTCTTCTTCTCTCGGGCCCCGGCGGCTGCCACCGGCCCGGTCGAGGCGGTGCTCTTCTTCTCTCGGGCCCCGGCGGCTGCCACCGGCCCGGTCGAGGCGGTGCTCTTCTTCTCTCGGGCCCCGGCGGCTGCCACCGGCCCGGTCGAGGCGGTGCTCTTCTTCTCTCGGGCCCCGGCGGCTGCCACCGGCCCGGTCGAGGCGGTGCTCTTCTTCTCTCGGGCCCCGGCGGCTGCCACCGGCCCCGGTCGAGGCGGTGCTCTTCTTCTCTCGGGCCCCGGCGGCTGCCACCGGCCCCGGTCGAGGCGGTGCTCTTCTTCTCTCGGGCCCCGGCGGCTGCCACCGGCCCGGTCGAGGCGGTGCTCTTCTTCTCTCGGGGCCCCGGCGGCTGCCACCGGGCCCGGTCGAGGGCGGTGCTCTTCTTCTCTCGGGCCCCGGCGGCTGCCACCGGCCCGGTCGTCGAGGCGGGTGCTCTTCTTCTCTCGGGCCCCCGGCGGCTGCCACCGGGCCCGGTCGAGGCGGTGCTCATTCTTCTCTCGGGCCCCGGCGGCTGCACCGGCCCGGTCGAGGCGGTGCTCTTCTTCTCTCCGGGCCCCGGCGGCTGCCACCGGCCCGGGTCGAGGGCGGTGCTCTTCTTCTCTCGGGCCCCGGCGGCTGCCACCGGCCCGGTCGAGGCGGTGCTCTTCTTCTCTCGGGCCCCGGCGGCTGCCACCGGCCCGGTCGAGGCGGTGCTCTTCTTCTCTCGGGCCCCGGCGGCTGCCACCGGCCCGGTCGAGGCGGTGCTCTTCTTCTCTCGGGGCCCCGGCGGCTGCCACCGGCCCGGTCGAGGCGGTGCTCTTCTTCTTCTCTCGGGCCCCGGCGGCTGCTCACCGGCCCGGTCGAGGCGGTGCTCTTCTCTTCTCTCGGGCCCCGGCGGCTGCCACCGGCCCGGTCGAGGCGGTGCTCTTCTTCTCTCGGGCCCCGGCGGCTGCCACCGGCCCGGTCGAGGCGGTGCTCTTCTTCTCTCTCGGGCCCCGGCGGCTGCCACCGCGGGGCCCGGGTCGAGGCGGTGCTCTCTTCTTTCTCTCGGGCCCCGGCGGCTGCCACCGGCCCGGTCGAGGCGGTGCTCTTCTTCTCTCGGGGCCCCCGGCGGCTGCCACCGGCCCGGTCGAGGCGGTGCTCTTCTTCTCTCGGGCCCCGGCGGCTGCCACCGGCCCGGTCGAGGCGGTGCTCTTCTTCTCTCGGGCCCCGGCGGCTGCCACCGGCCCGGTCGAGGCGGTGCTCTTCTTCTCTCGGGCCCCGGCGGCTGCCACCGGCCCCGGTCGAGGCGGTGCTCTTCTTCTCTCGGGC